>NC_069505.1:47904520-48004520 GCF_027579735.1 Bombina bombina | reverse complement strand
CATCCGTTGCAGAGAGAACCATTCGTCCGTTGGTGGAATTCACTTGCAGGGGGCAGGCGTTGTCGTGTGCACGTGCGATCACTATATAAAGTCGTGGGAGGGGGAATAATGCTGGGAAAGGGATCTGGGAGGGGGAGGATATTGAGGGGGGGCAGCTACGCTACAGAAAAATGTGTTATTTTTAAAAAAAGAAGCCACAGTTTATTGCAAAGTGGGTACTGGCAGACAGCTGCCAGTACCCAAAATGGTGGGAAATAGTTAGAGGGGGGAGGGTTAGAGAGCTGTTTAGGGGGGCTCAGAGAGGTTGGGTTGGTATGGGGGTATCCTGCACTGCAGAAAATATATCATTTAAAAAATAAATTAAAAAAACAAACAAACACTTTTTTTTATTTTTCTACTGGCAGACTTTCTGCCAGTTCTAAAGATGGCAGTGACATAAGTGAGGTGGAGGAGGGAAAAGAGCTGTTTTAGAGGGGTCAGGGGGAGATCAGGGGGTGATCAGGGGGTGGGATGTGTCAGGTGGGAGGCTGATCTCTACACTAATGCTAAAATTAACCCTTCAGTCTACCTAATTAAACCCTTCACTGCTGGGCTTAATACAAGTGTGGTGCGCAGTGCATTTAGCGGCCTTCTAATTGCCAAAAAGTAATGCCAAAGCCATATATGTCTGCTATTTCTGAACAAAGGGGATCCCAGAGAAGCATTTACAACCATTTGTGCCATAATTGCACAAGCTGCTTGTAAATAATTTCAGTGAGAAACCTAATGTTTGTGAAAAAGTGAACAATTTTTTTTATTTGATCACATTTGATCACATTTGGCGGTGAAATGGTGGCATGAAATATATCAAAATGGGCCTAGATCAATACTTTGGGTTGTCTACTATAGTGATTTTTAACCTTTTTTTTGCCGTGGCAGACTTTTTTACATTAAAAAATCCCGTGGCACACCACCATCCCAAAATTTAAAAAAAATCACACATTGTAGCCTAATACAGCATATATATATACACATACATACAAACACACACATACTGTATGTATTGTGCTGTTATGCCATGCCTCCTACAAACTACCCCTGCACTGGGAGTAAAAAACAAGCAAAGTTTAAAAAATATGTCACGGCACACTAGTGTGCCACGGCACACTGGTTGAAAAACACTGGTCTACTAAAAAAAATATATACATGTCAAGGTTATTCAGGGATCCCTGAAAGATATCAGTGTTCTAATGTAACTATCGCTAATTTTGAGAAAAATAAAGTGGTTTGGAAATGGCAAAGTGCTACTTGTATTTATTGCCCTATAACTTGCAAAAAAAGTAAAGAACATGTAAACATTGGGTATTTCTAAACTCAGGATAAAATTTAGAAACTATTTAGCATGGGTGTTTTTTGGTGATTGTAGATGTGTAACAGATTTTGGGGGTCAAAGTTAGAAAAAGTGTTTTTTTTTTTTCCATTTTTTCATCATATTTTTTTTTTGTTTATAGTAAATTATAAGATATGATGAAAATAATGGTATCTTTAGAAAGTCCATTCACTGGCGAGAAAAACGGTATATAATATGTGTGTGTACAGTAATGAGTATATAAACGGTATATAATATGTGTGTGTACAGTAATGAGTATATAAACGGTATATAATGTGTGGGTACAGTAATGAGTATATAAACGGTATATAATATGTGTGTGTACAGTAATGAGTATATAAACGGTATATAATATGTGTGGGTACAGTAATGAGTATATAAACGGTATATAATATGTGTGTGTACAGTAATGAGTATATAAACGGTATATAATATGTGTGGGTACAGTAATGAGTATATAAACGGTATATAATATGTGTGGGTACAGTAATGAGTATATAAACGGTATATAATATGTGTGGGTACAGTAATGAGTATATAAACGGTATATAATATGTGTGGGTACAGTAATGAGTATATAAACGGTATATAATATGTGTGGGTACAGTAATGAGTATATAAACGGTATATAATATGTGTGGGTACAGTAATGAGTATATAAACGGTATATAATATGTGTGGGTACAGTAATGAGTATATAAACGGTATATAATATGTGTGGGTACAGTAATGAGTATAAAAACGGTATATAATATGTGTGTGTACAGTAATGAGTATATAAACGGTATATAATATGTGTGGGTACAGTAATGAGTATATAAACGGTATATAATAAGTGTGTGTACAGTAATGAGTATATAAACGGTATATAATATGTGTGGGTACAGTATATAAACGGTATATAATATGTGTGGGTACAGTAATGAGTATATAAACGGTATATAATATGTGTGGGTACAGTATATAAACGGTATATAATATGTGTGTGTACAGTAATGAGTATATAAACGGTATATAATATGTGTGGGTACAGTATATAAACGGTATATAATATGTGTGGGTACAGTAATGAGTATATAAACGGTATATAATATGTGTGTGTACAGTAATGAGTATATAAACGGTATATAATATGTGTGTGTACAGTAATGAGTATATAAACGGTATATAATATGTGTGGGTACAGTATATAAACGGTATATAATATGTGTGGGTACAGTATATAAACGGTATATAATATGTGTGTGTACAGTAATGAGTATATAAACGGTATATAATATGTGTGGGTACAGTATATAAACGGTATATAATATGTGTGGGTACAGTATATAAACGGTATATAATATGTGTGGGTACAGTATATAAACGGTATATAATATGTGTGGGTACAGTAATGAGTATATAAACGGTATATAATATGTGTGGGTACAGTATATAAACGGTATATAATATGTGTGGGTACAGTATATAAACGGTATATAATGTGTGGGTACAGTAATGAGTATATAAACGGTATATAATATGTATGGGTACAGTAATGAGTATATAAACGGTATATAATATGTATGGGTACAGTATATAAACGGTATATAATATGTGTGTGTACAGTATATAAACGGTATATAATATGTGTGGGTACAGTAATGAGTATATAAACGGTATATAATATGTATGGGTACAGTAATGAGTATATAAACGGTATATAATATGTATGGGTACAGTATATAAACGGTATATAATATGTGTGTGTACAGTATATAAACGGTATATAATATGTGTGGGTACAGTAATGAGTATATAAACGGTATATAATATGTATGGGTACAGTAATGAGTATATAAACGGTATATAATATGTATGGGTACAGTATATAAACGGTATATAATATGTATGGGTACAGTATATAAACGGTATATAATATGTGTGTGTACAGTATATAAACGGTATATAATATGTGTGTGTACAGTATATAAACGGTATATAATATGTGTGGGTACAGTAATGAGTATAAAAACGGTATATAATATGTGTGTGTACAGTAATGAGTATATAAACGGTATATAATATGTGTGGGTACAGTATATAAACGGTATATAATATGTGTGGGTACAGTAATGAGTATAAAAACGGTATATAATATGTGTGTGTACAGTAATGAGTATATAAACGGTATATAATATGTGTGGGTACAGTAATGAGTATATAAACGGTATATAATATGTGTGGGTACAGTAATGAGTATAAAAACGGTATATAATATGTGTGGGTACAGTATATAAACGGTATATAATATGTGTGTGTACAGTAATGAGTATATAAACGGTATATAATATGTGTGGGTACAGTAATGAGTATATAAACGGTATATAATATGTGTGTGTACAGTAATGAGTATATAAACGGTATATAATATGTGTGTGTACAGTAATGAGTATATAAACGGTATATAATATGTGTGGGTACAGTATATAAACGGTATATAATATGTGTGTGTACAGTAATGAGTATATAAACGGTATATAATATGTGTGGGTACAGTAATGAGTATATAAACGGTATATAATATGTGTGGGTACAGTAATGAGTATATAAACGGTATATAATATGTGTGGGTACAGTAATGAGTATATAAACGGTATATAATATGTGTGGGTACAGTAATGAGTATATAAACGGTATATAATATGTGTGGGTACAGTAATGAGTATATAAACGGTATATAATATGTGTGGGTACAGTAATGAGTATAAAAACGGTATATAATATGTGTGGGTACAGTAATGAATATATAAACGGTATATAATATGTGTGGGTACAGTAATGAGTATATAAACGGTATATAATATGTGTGGGTACAGTAATGAGTATATAAACGGTATATAATATGTGTGGGTACAGTAATGAGTATATAAACGGTATATAATATGTGTGGGTACAGTAATGAGTATATAAACGGTATATAATATGTGTGGGTACAGTAATGAGTATAAAAACGGTATATAATATGTGTGGGTACAGTATATAAACGGTATATAATATGTGTGTGTACAGTAATGAGTATATAAACGGTATATAATATGTGTGGGTACAGTAATGAGTATATAAACGGTATATAATATGTATGGGTACAGTAATGAGTATATAAACGGTATATAATATGTGTGGGTACAGTAATGAGTATATAAACGGTATATAATATGTGTGGGTACAGTAATGAGTATATAAACGGTATATAATATGTGTGGGTACAGTAATGAGTATATAAACGGTATATAATATGTGTGGGTACAGTAATGAGTATATAAACGGTATATAATATGTGTGGGTACAGTAATGAGTATAAAAACGGTATATAATATGTGTGGGTACAGTAATGAGTATATAAACGGTATATAATATGTGTGTGTACAGTAATGAGTATATAAACGGTATATAATATGTGTGGGTACAGTAATGAGTATATAAACGGTATATAATATGTGTGTGTACAGTAATGAGTATATAAACGGTATATAATATGTGTGGGTACAGTAATGAGTATATAAACGGTATATAATATGTGTGGGTACAGTAATGAGTATAAAAACGGTATATAATATGTGTGGGTACAGTATATAAACGGTATATAATATGTGTGTGTACAGTAATGAGTATATAAACGGTATATAATATGTGTGGGTACAGTAATGAGTATATAAACGGTATATAATATGTGTGTGTACAGTAATGAGTATATAAACGGTATATAATATGTGTGGGTACAGTAATGAGTATATAAACGGTATATAATATGTGTGGGTACAGTAATGAGTATATAAACGGTATATAATATGTGTGGGTACAGTATATAAACGGTATATAATATGTGTGGGTACAGTAATGAGTATATAAACGGTATATAATATGTGTGTGTACAGTAATGAGTATATAAACGGTATATAATATGTGTGGGTACAGTAATGAGTATATAAACGGTATATAATATGTGTGGGTACAGTAATGAGTATATAAACGGTATATAATATGTGTGTGTACAGTAATGAGTATATAAACGGTATATAATATGTGTGGGTACAGTAATGAGTATATAAATGGTATATAATATGTGTGTGTACAGTAATGAGTATATAAACGGTATATAATGTGTGTGGGTACAGTAATGAGTATATAAACGGTATATAATGTGTGTAGGTACAGTAATGAGTATATAAACGGTATATAATGTGTGTAGGTACAGTAATGAGTATATAAACGGTATATAATGTGTGTGGGTACAGTAATGAGTATATAAACGGTATATAATATGTGTAGGTACAGTAATGAGTATATAAACGGTATATAATATGTGTGTGTACAGTAATGAGTATATAAACGGTATATAATATGTGTGGGTACAGTAATGAGTATATAAACGGTATATAATATGTGTGGGTACAGTAATGAGTATATAAACGGTATATAATGTGTGTGGGTACAGTAATGAGTATATAAACGGTATATAATGTGTGTAGGTACAGTAATGAGTATATAAACGGTATATAATATGTGTGGGTACAGTAATGAGTATATAAACGGTATATAATATGTGTGTGTACAGTAATGAGTATATAAACGGTATATAATATGTGTGTGTACAGTAATGAGTATATAAACGGTATATAATATGTGTGGGTACAGTAATGAGTATATAAACGGTATATAATGTGTGTGTGTACAGTAATGAGTATATAAACGGTATATAATGTGTGTGGGTACAGTAATGAGTATATAAACGGTATATAATATGTGTGGGTACAGTAATGAGTATATAAACGGTATATAATGTGTGTGTGTACAGTAATGAGTATATAAACGGTATATAATGTGTGTGTGTACAGTAATGAGTATATAAACGGTATATAATGTGTGTGTGTACAGTAATGAGTATATAAACGGTATATAATATGTGTGGGTACAGTAATGAGTATATAAACGGTATATAATATGTGTAGGTACAGTAATGAGTATATAAACGGTATATAATATGTGTGGGTACAGTAATGAGTATATAAACGGTATATAATATGTGTGAGTACAGTAATGAGTATATAAACGGTATATAATATGTGTGTGTACAGTAATGAGTATATAAACGGTATATAATATGTGTGGGTACAGTAATGAGTATATAAACGGTATATAATATGTGTGTGTACAGTAATGAGTATATAAACGGTATATAATATGTGTGGGTACAGTAATGAGTATATAAACGGTATATAATATGTGTGTGTACAGTAAATGAGTATATAAACGGTATATAATATGTGTGTGTACAGTAATGAGTATATAAACGGTATATAATATGTGTGTGTACAGTAATGAGTATATAAACGGTATATAATATGTGTGTGTACAGTAATGAGTATATAAACGGTATATAATATGTGTGTGTACAGTAATGAGTATATAAACGGTATATAATATGTGTGTGTACAGTAATGAGTATATAAACGGTATATAATATGTGTGAGTACAGTAATGAGTATATAAACGGTATATAATATGTGTGTGTACAGTAATGAGTATATAAACGGTATATAATATGTGTGTGTACAGTAATGAGTATATAAACAGTATATAATATGTGTGTGTACAGTAATGAGTATATAAACGGTATATAATATGTGTGTGTACAGTAAATGAGTATATAAACGGTATATAATATGTGTAGGTACAGTAATGAGTATATAAACGGTATATAATATGTGTGTGTACAGTAATGAGTATATAAACGGTATATAATATGTGTGGGTACAGTAATGAGTATATAAACGGTATATAATATGTGTGGGTACAGTAATGAGTATATAAACGGTATATAATATGTGTGGGTACAGTAATGAGTATATAAACGGTATATAATATGTGTGTGTACAGTAATGAGTATATAAACGGTATATAATATGTGTGTGTACAGTAATGAGTATATAAACGGTATATAATATGTGTGTGTACAGTAATGAGTATATAAACGGTATATAATATGTGTGTGTACAGTAATGAGTATATAAACGGTATATAATATGTGTGGGTACAGTAATGAGTATATAAACGGTATATAATATGTGTGGGTACAGTAATGAGTATATAAACGGTATATAATATGTGTGTGTACAGTAATGAGTATATAAATGATATATAATGTGTGTGTGTACAGTAATGAGTATATAAACGGTATATAATATGTGTGTGTACAGTAATGAGTATATAAACGGTATATAATATGTGTGTGTACAGTAAATGAGTATAAAAACGGTATATAATATGTGTGTGTACAGTAATGAGTATATAAACGGTATATAATATGTGTGTGTACAGTAATGAGTATATAAACAGTATATAATATGTGTGAGTACAGTAAATGAGTATATAAACGGTATATAATGTGTGTGGGTACAGTAAATGAGTATATAAACGGTATATAATATGTGTAGGTACAGTAATGAGTATATAAACGGTATATAATATGTGTGGGTACAGTAATGAGTATATAAACGGTATATAATATGTGTGGGTACAGTAATGAGTATATAAACGGTATATAATATGTGTGGGTACAGTAATGAGTATATAAACGGTATATAATATGTGTGGGTACAGTAATGAGTATATAAACGGTATATAATATGTGTGTGTACAGTAATGAGTATATAAACGGTATATAATATGTGTGTGTACAGTAATGAGTATATAAACGGTATATAATATGTGTGTGTACAGTAATGAGTATATAAACGGTATATAATATGTGTGTGTACAGTAATGAGTATAAAAACGGTATATAATATGTGTGTGTACAGTAATGAGTATATAAACGGTATATAATATGTGTGTGTACAGTAATGAGTATATAAACGGTATATAATATGTGTGTGTACAGTAAATGAGTAAGAAGAAAATTACAGCTAAACGCAAACACTGCAGAAATGTAAAAATAGCCTTGGTCCCAAACGGACAGAAAATGGAAAATTGGTATGGTCACTAAGGGGTTAAACAACTTTCTAATTTACTTTTTATTATAATTTTTGTTCTCTTGGTATTTTTTGTTAAAAAGCAGGGACGTGAGCTTAGGAGCCGGCCCATGTCTGGAGCACTATATGGCAGCAGTTTTGCAAGAGCGTTATCCATATGCAAGCGCACTAGAGGGCAGCACTATTTCCTGTCATGTAGTGCACCAGATGGCTACCTAGGTATCTCTTCAACACAGAATATCATGGGAACGAAGCAAATTTGATAATAGAAGTAAATTGGAGACTTTTTTTAAATGGTTTGTTCTGTCTGAATCACAAAAGAACATGTTGGGGTTTCATATCCCTTTAAATACATCTTCCTTTTGTGTAAAATTGTGCTTGAGTTACGGAATGAAGCAATTACGGTGGTTTGCTCATATTTCCTCTAGCGGAGCCCCCAACTGAGGCATCCAGTGATCAGCCAGGAATACCAGGAGGGAATTCTGTGTTTCCTGTGAGATAATTACAATAACCTTGTGATGTCTGCTGTATGTAGTTACCAGGGACAGTGTATACAGCTCTTTTGTTTCAACACATATTAATATTCAATAAAAGCTCTTTTTTAGCTTGGTGTGCAGGATTAACCCCTCTCCCCCTCCCCCTCCTTTTGTTTTTAGAGAAAATTGTGCTTTGTCTTAGGCTAAAAAAGCACGTTCTGTAACATACAAGGTGCTAGCGACACACTTGCAACACTATCTGATTGGTTCTGATTCCTGTCCCTCACGGATACGCGGACCAATCAGATAATGCAATAATGTCCGAGGGCAGATACGCTTCAGAGCGCTCTGTTCTAATTAGAGCCTCTGGGAACCTAACCATGGGTCCCATCCCCCACTACTGTGCTTTTGCAGGTTCTCGGACAGAATGCGTGTCTGGTTAGGTTCGCAGAGGCAGTTGCAGCGCCCGAGGCTCTGATTAGAACAGAGCGCTCTAGAGCATATCTACCCTCGGCTATTCTTGTATTATCTGATTTGTCCGTGAGGGGCAGGAAGCACAACCAGTCGGATAATGTTGTAAGTGTGTTGCTAGCGCCTAGTGAAACATCCGTTTGTAAAATGTTGCAAACTACATAATCCAGCTATTGGATTTGCAGCAGCTGCAGGTTATAGAATTAGTATTTTACAGAAAAGCAGAAGGTGTCTTTTGTCCTGAAATGAGCCATTTATAGCGTAAATTTGCTGTCTGTGTTTAGGGAGCGGAAGAAGAAAGAATACGTTTAGACTCCCTTGTTGTGTACTTGAGAGACTTTTATTTTGGGTGCCGTGTTCTGAATGTATTTTCTAGGGACACTACAGCTAACTAGTGCCTCTCTCTCAGGTGCAGGTGAGAATGCTGTATTTAAAAATGTATTTCATGATTCAAATAGCACCTACAGTTTTATACAACTATCCAAATTACTTCTATAATTACATTAGATTCATTCTCTTTTGTGTCCTTTGTTGAAAGAGCAAAATTGCACTACAGGGAGCTAGCTGAACACATCAGGTGAGCCAATGAAAAGGTATATACAACCATTCACCAGCTAGCTCCCAGTAGTGCAATGCTGCTTCTGAGCCTACCGAAGTATACTTTTCAACAAAGGATACAAAGAGAATGAAGCAAATTAGATAACAGAAGTAAATTGTAAATTTATGCTCTGTCTGAATCATGACCAGTTAATGTTGAGTTTACTGCCCATTTAAAGGGATTTTAAACACCTAATTAAAATTCTTCTGCAGTCTTCTAATAGATTAGCATATCAGCAGAGTCTGAAAGGTGTTCTAACAGATGAACACCTTGTTTGCTGCAGTTGTTTTTCAATGATCAAACTCCACCAGTTTATATGAAGGAGCCAATCTGGGCTTAATATGGTGAAGACCGGGTTTTCCACTATCATTAGGTGAACAAAATATCCATTGTTTGTCTGCAGCAGAAATAATAAGATAATGGACTGTAAATTATAGACAGTTAAATGTCAGGGTTATGAAAAAAAACGCCACAGTTTTCAGACTTAAAGGGAAATAAAACACAATTTTTTTTTCACGATTCAGCCAGAATATGCAATCTTAAACAACGTTCTAATTTACTACATTTTTTTGTTATCGTTTGTTGAAAAGCATACCTAGGTAGGCTTGGGAGTAGCAATGATTGGTGGTTTCACATATATGCCTCTTGTCATTGGTGCACTTGATGTATTCTGCTAGCTCCCAGTAGTGCATTGCTGTGCCTTCAACAAAGGATACCAAGAGACAAAGCAAATTAGATAATAGACGTAATTTGGAAGTTGTTTAAAATTGCATGCTCTATCTGAATCAGGAAATACAAATTTTGTGTTTCATGTCCCTTTAAAATGCAGGTAAAGGGGGCAAAATAAATAATGAAATTATATTGCAAAGTTATTTTACTATGTTTAATAAACTAAGCATTTTACAATGTGTTTACTGTCTCTTTAACAGCCAGCATAGGAGGCTGTAGTTAGGAGCCCAAGTACTTTAAGGGCTGTAACCATCCTCCATTTTATGCTTTTTTAATATTTTCTGGTGAATGGCTAAGTAGGATGTGGTCATATTGTGTTTCTAGGATCTCAGTTTTATTCTAAAGACATTCAGTGGATATAAAAAGTTGATGTAAAAAATGAGACAAAAATAAAAATGTTCACAACTTTTTCCACTTGTAATAAACTAAACTGTACAACTCAATAGAAAAACAAACTGAAATCTTTTAGGTGGAGGGAAGTAAAAATAAAATAATATTATGGTTACATAACTTTGTTGGAGCACCTCTTGATTTTATTACAGCACTCAGTCTTTTGGGTATGAGTCTATCAGCATGGCACATTTTGACTTGGCAAGATTTGCCCACTCTTCTTTACAAAAACTCTCTAAATGTGTCAGAATGCGAGGTCATCTCTTGTGCACAGCCCTCTTCACATCACCCCACAGATTTTGAATTGGATTCAGGTCTGGGCTCTGGCTGGGCCATCCCAAAACTTTAATCTTCTTCTGGTGAAGCCATTCCTTTGTTGATTTGGATGTATGCTTTGGGTCGTTGTCATGCTGAAAGATGAAGTTCCTCTTCATGTTCAGCTTTCTTGCAGAAGCCTGAAGGTTTTGTGCCAATAGTGTCTGGTATTTGGAACTGTTCATTATTCCCTCTACCTTCACTAAGGCCCCAGTTCCAGTTGAAGAAAAACAGCCCCAAACCATGATGCTGCCACCACCATGCTTCACTGTGGGTATGGTGTTGTTTTGGTGATATGCAGTGTTGTTTTTGCACCAAACATATCTTTTGGAATTATGGCCAAAAAGTTCAACCTAGGTTTCATCAGACCATAACACCTTTTTCCCCACATGCTTTTGGGAGAGTTCAGATATGTTTTTGCAAAATTTTGCCTGGCTTAAATGTTTTTCTTGCCTCTCTACCCCAATTTTTGTTTACTCTGCACTAGAGAAGCTGGAATTCATCCTCTGGGATTCAGATCCTTGACACTGCAACATTTTATACAATGATAATGATTGCTTGATTGACGTAGGAGCTCATTTATATCTGACAATACAGTAGATCAGGGCTTGACAAACCCAGGGAGCCTTTGGCACCTTAAAATTAGGCCCTAGCGCTTTAGTTTAGAATCCCCAAAACACCCATTTCCCCCACCATCCTTACATAATTTTTTAGCTAGTTGTAGCTTGATCTTTTCTAGGACTTGCAGCTGTGAAATACAAATCCAACTTTTATTGTTCTATTTTATATTATGATGTTAGAGAGATGGCCAATAGTTTTTGGCTCCTAGATTTTGGACATGAAACCCAAATTTATTCTTTCGTTATTGATAGAGCATAGATTTTTTTTTTAAATCTATTTCTATTGCTAACTAAATGGCAGTAGTTTTATAAGAAACACTAGATGGCAGCAGTGCTTGCACAGTGTACAACATTATTAAAATCATCTCTGCAAAGTTGCGTCCATATATTGTGCTCCAGACAAGTGCCTGCTCCTAATCATGCCTACCTGCTTTTCAACAAAGAGCACCAAGAGGACAAAATTGCATGATCTATCATATAAATAGTTTGATTAACCCCTTAATGACCACAGCACTTTTCCATTTTCTGTCCGTTTGGGACCAAGGTTATTTTTACATTTCTGCGGTGTTTTGTGTTTAGCTGTAATTTTCCTCTTACTCATTTACTGTACCCACACATATTATATACCGTTTTTCTCGCCATTAAATGGACTTTCTAAAGATACCATTATTTTCATCATATCTTATAATTTACTATAAAAAAAATGATAAAATATGAGGAAAAATGGAAAAAAACACACTTTTTCTAACTTTGAGCCCCAAAATCTGTTACATATCTACAACCACCAATAAACACTTATGCTAAATAGTTTCTAAATTTTGTCCTGAGTTTAGAAATACCCAATGTTTACATGTTCTTTACTTTTTTTTGCAAGTTATAGGGCCATAAATACAAGTAGCACTTTGCTATTTCCAAACCATTTTTTTCCAAAATTAGCGCTAGTTACATTAGAACACTAATATCTTTCAGGAATCTCTGAATATCCCTTGACATGTATATATTTTTTTTTAGTAGACATCCCAAAGTATTGATCTAGGCCCATTTTGGTATATTTCATACCACCATTTCACCGCCAAATGCGATCAAATACAAAAAATCGTTCACTTTTTCACAAACTTTCGGTTTTTCACTGAAATTATTTACAAACAACTTGTGCAATTATGGCATAAATGGTTGTAAATTCTTCTCTGGGATCCCCTTTGTTCAGAAATAACAGACATATATGGCTTTGGCGTTGCTTTTTGGTAATTAGAAGGCCGCTAAATGCCACTGCGCACCACAAGTGTATTATGCCCAGCAGTTAAGGGGTTAATTAGGGAGCTTTTAGGGAGCTTGTAGGGTTAATTTTAGCTTTAGTGTAGTGTAGTAGACAACCCCAAGTATTGATCTAGGCACATTTTGGTATATTTCATGCCACCATTTCACCGCCAAATGCGATCAAATTAAAAAAAACGTAAATTTTTTCACAATTTTAGGTTTCTCACTGAAATCATTTACAAACAGCTTGTGCAATTATGGCACAAATGGTTGTAAATGCTTGTCTGGGATCCCCTTTGTTCAGAAATAGCAGACATATATGACTTTGGCGTTGCTTTCTGGTAATTAGAAGGCCGCTAAATCCTGCTGCGCCTCACACGTGTATTATGGCTAGCAGTGAAGGGGTTAATTAGGGAGTTTGTAGGGAGCTTGCAGGGTTAATTTTAGCTTTAGTGTAGAGATCAGCCTCCCATCTGACACATCCTACCCCCTGATCCCTCCCAAACAGCTCCCTTCCCTCCCCCACCCCACAATTGTCCCCGCCATCTTAAGTACTGGCAGAAAGTCTGCCAGTACTAAAATAAAAGGGTTTTAAAAAAATAAATACATTTTTTTTAGCATATTTACATATGCTACTGTGTAGGATCCCCCCCTTAGCCCCCAACCTCCCTGATCCCCCCAAAACCGCTTTCTAACCCTCCCCTCTGCCTTATTGGGGGCCATCTTGGGTACTGGCAGCTGTCTGCAATAAAAAGTGCTTTTTTTTTGTTTTTTGTTTTTTTCTGTAGTGTAGCTTTGTAGCTTCCCCCCCCCCCACACACAGACAAACCCCCACCACCTTGCTGATCGTTTTTTTTTTTTTACATTATTTATATTTTTTTTTCCCATTTTTTATTTCAGCATTTTCTGTAGTGTAGCGGTTCCCACCCGCTCCCTCCCCGTGCACGCGCCCGCCCCCACCCTCCCGCCCCCGATCCCGCCCCCCTTCACACAACCAGGGCCATCGATGGCCGCCACCCGCCTCCCGGTCCGGCTCCCACCCACCAACGCAGTAAGCCACCGATCTCCGGTGCAGAGAGGGCCACAGAGTGGCTCTCTCTGCACCGGATGGCTTACAAAGGTTATTGCAGGATGCCTCCATATCGAGGCATCACTGCAATAACCGGAAAGCATCTGAAAGCGAGCAGGATCGCTTCCAGCTGCTTTCCACACTGAGGACGTGCAGGGTACGTTCTCAGGCGTTAACTGCCTTTTTTCTGAGTACGTACCCTGCACGTCCTCAGTTGTTAAGGGGTTAAAGAAATACTTTTCTTTCGGAAGATGAGAGTCCATAGGTGGTCTGTAACATGTGGGATATAATTCCCGTCATTAGGAGGATTCTAAGAACCCACACAAGAGCTTTAATCCCTCCCACCTCTCCCCAGTTTTTGTTCTTGGCCTCCCAGGAGAAGGTCGAAGATAGAGGTGCTCCAGCTACTTGCCTATGGGTTTATTTATGGGAGCTCAGGCTGATGTGAGACCTATATCACTGGAACATATCATTTAGAAAGAAGACTGAAAAGATTTTTACCACTCAGAATAATGCAAGGACACGCAAGGATACCTTATGTTCACAGTATCTCCTTATGGGTTTTCAGCCATAATTACCCACAGGTGTCGAAGGAACCTGTCCTTTAGCCTCCCCTTGTGGGACCAATGGTATTTCCTTTGCAATCCCCTGCTGTACCTTTACATGCACTGGATGGGCTCTCTACTGGAAATATCGTCTGACATCTTGCTGGTAAGCCCTGTGGAAGGGTGCTTTGGTCAGTTAAGACTGTTTAGCACTTTTACAGCCCATAAGCTATTAGTAAGTACTAGAATTATAGCATAGCTGGGGGACTTAGCCTACCCACCTGCAGACACACACTTGGTTCTTAGACCCTTAACCCTAATAGGTTTCTCATAATTTATGAAGTTATTGGGTAGTTGTTCAGTCCTCCTTTACCCACCAGCAGTGTGCTTTTCAACAGAGCAGACTTCTCCCTACACACAGGCAGAAGATAGATGTCACCTCCATGCCCTGCGTATGTGAGCTGTAAACCATTATATCCTTTGTCTGATAAAGCAAACAATTTAACCCTCTCACTGCTTGAGAGGGCTGTAGCAGATGTACATCCCTCTCTGGCAATTAAAGGACTTATACACATGGTGTGCATATGTGTGTATTTTTACCTCCACACCCCCCCTTATTTGTTGGGTGTCCGGTATTTTTATGGAGGACACCTGGCAACCCTACCCTTTAAGGAGCTGCAGTCAGCGGTTCACTCAAGAACATTAGCGATCCAGCTGGGGACAACTTGAGGAGCAGCAAGGAGATGTTTTTACATGTTTTTTTTTCACTTCTATCTGTATATTTGCTTGTTACTCATTTTTACTTCTACTGAAGTATCTCGGTGCGCTCTGGGCATTAGCGCCACCCCCTCCCTTTTGGTGCTCTTTTTCCTGGCAGCTCTGGCTCTGTCGCTAGCTGCTCTGCTGCTCAGGAGAGGAGTTCATCATTTTCACTGCTATTTTGAACATTTTTCTGTCCTGCTTTCTCTGGAGGGGGTGAGTACCCATACAGGAGCTGCAGGGGGGTGGTAGTAATTCTCTGGAGGGTTTGTCATACAAAACTGTTCTTGTATTTTCTCCATTTTCGCTTTGGTGTCTGAGGTGTATTTTATTGCTGGCTCCGTGGGATAGAAGGATTTCTACCTGTTTTTATATATTTTAACATCTGGGATTGTATACCCTTAATTGTTATATTGAACAGTTTCTGGTACAATGAAATCTAACAACTCTCTCCTTCCCTATCATTTACCTGCTGAGTAAATTAAATAGTTTACTAAAAGCTCCTTGGCCTTTATATTGACCTTTGAAATAGATGATTTAGCCTGTGGTATCCCTACCTATACTATAAGTTTCTATACCTAGGTATAGGCTATTGAGAAACTACGTAAACGCAGCCAGTAGAATAAATTACACTCACAGTGGGAGGTGGAAGGGATAAAGCTCTAAAATGTTAATTTCAATGGTTCTCTCTAAGTGTTGTACAGAGACAGAAATAAGAAAGGGAAGCATTTGAGTGATAAGATAACGAGATCTGATCTGTCAGCAAGCTTAGCCTATTTTGATGGGCTGTGGTTTCAAAGAGCAAATCCAGCTATTTTTTTGGAAAAGGAGCATAAATTAGCAATTTCTCATACAAGTTATACGCTGCAGCTGGTATTACAAGTCACGGGGATAGGGTTGCCACCTCAGCCATGTTTTCCTAGACACTTATGGGTTACACATGCTGCAGGGTGTGTAGAGAGGAACACGAATAGTGCATATAAATAGTGCTGTCCAGAAACACAATACATGTTCTTTCCTGCACACCCTGCAGCATGTGTAACTCATAAGTCTCCAGGAAAAACATGGCCGAGGTGGCAACCGAACACGGGAAACACATTCAGGGAAAAACAATTTTACAGTGAAATGTCCCTTTAATCAAATAAATGTTATTTTTATGGCTCTTGTTATAAGAATGATGCATCCTTGGAGCAGATT
Organism: Bombina bombina; assembly: GCF_027579735.1. NCBI lineage: Eukaryota > Metazoa > Chordata > Amphibia > Anura > Bombinatoridae > Bombina > Bombina bombina. Next base: position 47,987,712 of record NC_069505.1, on the reverse strand, counting down.
TGCAAAGCTGCAACCTGGTCTTCTCTTTAAACATTCTCAAAATGTTATAGGTTTGATGTTATTGCTTCTTCGGTAGCTTTTGGCAGAAAAGTCCTTCAGGCTGCAGTGTCCGGTAAATAGGAACTCCTTTAAAAATGTCCCACCCTTTACATAACATGCACTCTCAGCTAGGGTATTACATCACATATATTATGGACACCTGTGGACTCTCATCATCTTCCGAAAGAAAACAAAATGTATGCTTACCTGATCAATTAGTTTCTTTCGGAATGATGAGAGCACTGAAGCCTGGCCCTTTATTTAGGGCGTCTGTTCTAATTTGCACCTCGTTTTTAGCCTGCTTTTGTCTTACCCACCTATATGTTTCCATTTCTCTGCTCGGTTGTACGTAAACTGATGAAAGATGGGAGGGATTAAAGCTCTTGTGTGGGTTCTTGACCTCCCCCTAGTGGCAGGAAATATATTATACATGTTATGGATCCCTATGGACTCTTATCATCCCAAAAGTAAGAAATCTATCAGATCAGCATACATTTTGTTTTTATTGTCACCAACTTCATTGAAAATTTAAAGTTTATAAAAAAAAAAAAAATTCTTAGTGCTCAATAATGTTAAGAAGCATAATTGGGAGATAAATCAGATAGGTCAAATACTACTTGTTTCATTGTAACTCAGATATTGTCTTCTTGGCTGAAGTTTGATCTGCTATCAGGTTGTCTCTTTCCTTGCAACCCCAGAGGTTGATTTTGTGCCACCTGATTTAGAGGCTCATTTATTTTTGTTCCTTATTGGACGCAGCAAAGTGCTAAAGAGGTTTAAAGAAGTGTGTCCCTGGACTGTAAAGCAATCACAGTTCTGTAACAAAATACCTTTAAAACCTTTTTAAGCAACTCTTGTAATTGGTGATTAGTTCATGTTATAATATTCGTATATATAAAAAATAATTTATGTCCCTTTTTAAAAGGGCCACTAAACCCAAAATCTTTCTTTCTTCTGTTAAGTGTGATCAGTCCACGGGTCATCATTACTTGTGGGATATTAACTGCTCCCCTACAGGAAGTGCAAGAGGATTCACCCAGCAGAGTTGCTATATAGCTCCTCCCCTCTACGTCACCTCCAGTCATTCTCTTGCACCCAACGACTAGATAGGATGTGTGAGAGGACTATGGTGATATATTTAGTTTTTATATCTTCAATCAAAAGTTTGTTATTTTATAATAGCACCGGAGTGTGTTATTCCTTCTCTGGTAGAATTTGAAGAAGAATCTACCTGAGTTTTTCTATGATTTTAGCCGGAGTAGTTAAGATCATATTGCTGTTTCTCGGCCATCTGAGGAGAGGTAAACTTCAGATCAGGGGACAGCAGGCAGATTAATCTGCAAAGAGGTATGTAGCAGTTTATTATTTTCTGACATGGAATTGATGAGAAAATCCTGCCATACCGTTATAATGTAAACTCAGCCTTAAATGCAGTAGATGTAGCTGATATCAGGCTGTCATGTATGTATATTTTACACTTCAGTTTTCTGGGAAATGGTACTTCTCTGGCTTTTAAACTGTATACATAGACTTAACCTATTTTGCAAGGACTTGCAATAGGTTTTAAATGACAATTAATTTTTGAGGTAAAATGTTTTTTTGCTGGCATGTAAAAACGTTTTTTTTCTCTGAGGTACTGGGTGAAAAAATGTTTTGGGCACTTTTTTTCCACTTGGCAATAGTTTTGATTTAAATTAGAGCAGTTCACTGATCCCTCTCACTGTTATGTGTGTGGGGGAGGGGCCATTTTGGTGCTTTCACTATGCATCAGAAAAACTCAGTCAGAGGTTCATTTTCTTCCTGCATGTTCCGGTTCATCTCTACAGAGTTCAGGGATCTCAAGAGTCTTTTTTGAGGGAAGTAATCATACAGCAGAGCTGTGCTGATTGTATTGACTGTGATATAAAAAACGTTTATTTGTGTATTTTTTTTTTTTTTTTTCTGCCTGGGTTAGTTATCATTTGCTGAGGGGAACAATCCTTTGCTAAAACTGTATATTCTGACAAAGATTGATGCTATAACTTAATTATTTTATCTGTTATAATATTTTTCTGTGCTTCTTAAAGGCACAGTTCGTTTTCATATTATTTGTAAATTACTTTGAAAAGTATTTCCAAGTTGCTGTTTATTTGCTAGTGTGTTAAACATGTCTGATTCAGAGGAATATCTCTGTGCTATATGTGTTAATGCCAAAGTGGAGCCCAATAGAAATTTATGTACTAAATGTATTGATGCTACTTTAAAAAATAGTCAATCTGTACAAATTGAACATATTTCACCTAACAACGAGGGGAGAGTTATGCCGACTAACTCGCCTCACGTGTCAGTACCTGCATCTCCCGCTCAGGAGGTGCGTGATATTGTAGCGCCGAGTGCATCTGGGCGGCCATTACAAATCACATTACAAGATATGGCTACTGTTATGACTGAAGTTTCGGCTAAACTACCAGAACTAAGAGGTAAACGTGATCACTCTGGGATGAGAACAGAGTGCGCTGATAATGCAAGGGCCATGTCTGATACTGCGTCACAGTTTGCAGAACATGAAGACGGAGAGCTTCATTCTGTGGGTGACGGTTCTGATCCAAATAAACTGGACTCAGACATTTTAAATTTAAGCTTGAGAACCTCCGTGTGTTACTAGGGGAGGTATTAGCGGCTCTGAATGATTGTAACACAGTTGCAATCCCAGAAAAAATGTGTAGGTTGGATAAATATTTTGCGGTACCGACGAGTACTGACGTTTTTCCTATACCTAAGAGACTTACTTACATTGTTACTAAGGAGTGGGATAGACCCGGTGTGCCTTTCTCACCCCCTCCTATATTCAGAAAAATGTTTCCAATAGACGCCGCCACACGGGACTTATGGCAAATGGTCCCTAAGGTGGAGGGAGCAGTTTCTACTTTAGCTAAGCGTACCACTATCCCAGTGGAGGATAGCTGTGCTTTTTCAGATCCAATGGATAAAAAATTAGAGGGTTACCTTAAGAAAATGTTAGGGTTTATATTGCAACCTCTTGCATGTATTGCGCCTGTCACGGCTGCAGCAGCATTTTGGTTTGAGTCTCTGGAAGAGACACTTCAATCATCCACACTAGATGACATCACACACAAACTTAAATTCCTTAAGTTAGCTAATTCATTTATTTCAGATGCCGTAGTACATTTAACTAAACTTGCGGCTAAAAATTCAGGATTCGCCATTCAGGCACGCAGAGCTCTGTGGCTAAAATCCTGGTCAGCTGATGTTACGTCTAAATCTAAATTGCTTAATATTCCTTTCAAAGGGCAGACCTTATTCGGGCCCGGCTTGAAAGAGATTATTGATGACATTACAGGAGGTAAAGGTCATGCCCTGCCTCAGGACAAGGCCAAAGCCAAGGCTAGACAGTCCAATTTTCGTTCCTTTCGTAATTTCAAAGCAGGAGCAGCATCAACTTCCTCTGCACCAAAACAGGAAGGAGCTGTTGCTCGCTACAGACAAGGCTGGAAACCTAACCAGTCCTGGAACAGGGGCAAACAGGCCAGAAAACCTGCTGCTGCCCCTAAGACAGCATGAATTGAGGGCCCCCCACTAGATCCGGTCCCGGATCTAGTGGGGGGCAGACTTTCCCTCTTCGCCCAGGCTTGGGCAAGAGATGTTCAGGATCCCTGGGCGTTAGAGATCATATCTCAGGGATACCTTCTGGACTTCAAATCCTCTCCCCCAAGAGGGAGATTTCATCTGTCAAGGTTGTCAACAAACCTAACAAAGAAGGAAGCGTTTCTACGCTGCGTACAAGATCTTTTATTAATGGGAGTGATCCATCCAGTTCCGCGGTTGGAACAAGGACAAGGGTTTTACTCAAATCTGTTTGTAGTTCCCAAAAAAGAGGGAACCTTCAGGCCAATCTTGGATTTAAAGATCCTAAACAAATTCCTAAGAGTTCCATCGTTCAAGATGGAAACTATTCAAACAATTTTGCCCATGATCCAAGAGGGTCAGTACTTGACCACAGTGGATTTAAAGGATGCTTACCTTCACATACCGATTCACAGAAGTCATTACCGGTATCTAAGGTTTGCCTTTTTAGACAGGCATTACCAGTTTGTAGCTCTTCCATTCGGACTGGCTACGGCTCCAAGAATCTTCACAAAGGTTCTGGGCACTCTTCTGGCGGTACTAAGACCGCGAGGAATTTCAGTAGCTCCGTACTTAGACGACATACTGATACAAGCTTCAAGCTTTCAAACTGCCAAATCTCATACAGAGATAGTACTGGCATTTCTAAGGTCGCATGGATGGAAAGTGAACGAAGAGAAAAACAGAATTTATGTTTACCTGATAAATTACTTTCTCCAACGGTGTGTCCGGTCCACGGCGTCATCCTTACTTGTGGGATATTCTCTTCCCCAACAGGAAATGGCAAAGAGCCCAGCAAAGCTGGTCACATGATCCCTCCTAGGCTCCGCCTACCCCAGTCATTCGACCGACGTTAAGGAGGAATATTTGCATAGGAGAAACCATATGGTACCGTGGTGACTGTAGTTAAAGAAAATAAATTATCAGACCTGATTAAAAAACCAGGGCGGGCCGTGGACCGGACACACCGTTGGAGAAAGTAATTTATCAGGTAAACATAAATTCTGTTTTCTCCAACATAGGTGTGTCCGGTCCACGGCGTCATCCTTACTTGTGGGAACCAATACCAAAGCTTTAGGACACGGATGAAGGGAGGGAGCAAATCAGGTCACCTAAATGGAAGGCACCACGGCTTGCAAAACCTTTCTCCCAAAAATAGCCTCAGAAGAAGCAAAAGTATCAAACTTGTAAAATTTGGTAAAAGTGTGCAGTGAAGACCAAGTCGCTGCCCTACATATCTGATCAACAGAAGCCTCGTTCTTGAAGGCCCATGTGGAAGCCACAGCCCTAGTGGAATGAGCTGTGATTCTTTCGGGAGGCTGCCGTCCGGCAGTCTCGTAAGCCAATCTGATGATGCTTTTAATCCAAAAAGAGAGAGAGGTAGAAGTTGCTTTTTGACCTCTCCTTTTACCGGAATAAACAACAAACAAGGAAGATGTTTGTCTAAAATCCTTTGTAGCATCTAAATAGAATTTTAGAGCGCGAACAACATCCAAATTGTGCAACAAACGTTCCTTCTTTGAAACTGGTTTCGGACACAGAGAAGGTACGATAATCTCCTGGTTAATGTTTTTGTTAGAAACAACTTTTGGAAGAAAACCAGGTTTAGTACGTAAAACCACCTTATCTGCATGGAACACCAGATAAGGAGGAGAACACTGCAGAGCAGATAATTCTGAAACTCTTCTGGCAGAAGAAATTGCAACTAAAAACAAAACTTTCCAAGATAATAACTTAATATCAACGGAATGCAAGGGTTCAAACGGAACCCCCTGAAGAACTGAAAGAACTAAATTGAGACTCCAAGGAGGAGTCAAAGGTTTGTAAACAGGCTTAATTCTAACCAGAGCCTGAACAAAGGCTTGAACATCTGGCACAGCAGCCAGTTTTTTGTGAAGTAACACCGACAAGGCAGAAATCTGTCCCTTCAGGGAACTTGCAGATAATCCTTTTTCCAATCCTTCTTGAAGGAAGGATAGAATCCTAGGAATCTTAACCTTGTCCCAAGGGAATCCTTTAGATTCACACCAACAGATATATTTTTTCCAAATTTTGTGGTAAATCTTTCTAGTTACAGGCTTTCTGGCCTGAACAAGAGTATCGATAACAGAATCTGAGAACCCTCGCTTCGATAAAATCAAGCGTTCAATCTCCAAGCAGTCAGCTGGAGTGAAACCAGATTCGGATGTTCGAACGGACCCTGAACAAGAAGGTCTCGTCTCAAAGGTAGCTTCCAAGGTGGAGCCGATGACATATTCACCAGATCTGCATACCAAGTCCTGCGTGGCCACGCAGGAGCTATCAAGATCACCGACGCCCTCTCCTGATTGATCCTGGCTACCAGCCTGGGGATGAGAGGAAACGGCGGGAACACATAAGCTAGTTTGAAGGTCCAAGGTGCTACTAGTGCATCCACTAGAGCCGCCTTGGGATCCCTGGATCTGGACCCGTAGCAAGGAACTTTGAAGTTCTGACGAGAGGCCATCAGATCCATGTCTGGAATGCCCCACAGCTAAGTGACTTGGGCAAAGATTTCCGGATGGAGTTCCCACTCCCCCGGATGCAATGTCTGACGACTCAGAAAATCCGCTTCCCAATTTTCCACTCCTGGGATGTGGATAGCAGACAGGTGGCAGGAGTGAGACTCCGCCCATAGAATGATTTTGGTCACTTCTTCCATCGCTAGGGAACTCCTTGTTCCCCCCTGATGGTTGATGTACGCAACAGTTGTCATGTTGTCTGATTGAAACCGTATGAACTTGGCCCTCGCTAGCTGAGGCCAAGCCTTGAGAGCATTGAATATCGCTCTCAGTTCCAGAATATTTATCGGTAGAAGAGATTCTTCCCGAGACCAAAGACCCTGAGCTTTCAGGGATCCCCAGACCGCGCCCCAGCCCATCAGACTGGCGTCGGTCGTGACAATGACCCACTCTGGTCTGCGGAATGTCATCCCTTGTGACAGGTTGTCCAGGGACAGCCACCAACGGAGTGAGTCTCTGGTCCTCTGATTTACTTGTATCTTCGGAGACAAGTCTGTATAGTCCCCATTCCACTGACTGAGCATGCACAGTTGTAATGGTCTTAGATGAATGCGCGCAAAAGGAACTATGTCCATTGCCGCTACCATCAACCCGATCACTTCCATGCACTGAGCTATGGAAGGAAGAGGAACGGAATGAAGTATCCGACAAGAGTCTAGAAGTTTTGTTTTTCTGGCCTCTGTTAGAAAAATCCTAATTTCTAAGGAGTCTATAATTGTTCCCAAGAAGGGAACCCTTGTTGACGGGGATAGAGAACTCTTTTCCACGTTCACTTTCCATCCGTGAGATCTGAGAAAGGCCAGGACGATGTCCGTGTGAGCCTTTGCTTGAGGAAGGGACGACGCTTGAATCAGAATGTCGTCCAAGTAAGGTACTACAGCAATGCCCCTTGGTCTTAGCACAGCTAGAAGGGACCCTAGTACCTTTGTGAAAATCCTTGGAGCAGTGGCTAATCCGAAAGGAAGCGCCACGAACTGGTAATGTTTGTCCAGGAATGCGAACCTTAGGAACCGATGATGTTCCTTGTGGATAGGAATATGTAGATACGCATCCTTTAAATCCACCGTGGTCATGAATTGACCTTCCTGGATGGAAGGAAGAATAGTTCGAATGGTTTCCATCTTGAACGATGGAACCTTGAGAAACTTGTTTAAGATCTTGAGATCTAAGATTGGTCTGAACGTTCCCTCTTTTTTGGGAACTATGAACAGATTGGAGTAGAACCCCATCCCTTGTTCTCTTAATGGAACAGGATGAATCACTCCCATTTTTAACAGGTCTTCTACACAATGTAAGAATGCCTGTCTTTTTATGTGGTCTGAAGACAACTGAGACCTGTGGAACCTCCCCCTTGGGGGAAGTCCCTTGAATTCCAGAAGATAACCTTGGGAGACTATTTCTAGCGCCCAAGGATCCAGAACATCTCTTGCCCAAGCCTGAGCGAAGAGAGAGAGTCTGCCCCCCACCAGATCCGGTCCCGGATCGGGGGCCAACATTTCATGCAGTCTTGGTAGCAGTGGCAGGTTTCTTGGCCTGTTTTCCCTTGTTCCAGCCTTGCATTGGTCTCCAAGCTGGCTTGGCTTGAGAAGTATTACCCTCTTGCTTAGAGGACGTAGCACCTTGGGCTGGTCCGTTTCTACGAAAGGGACGAAAATTAGGTTTATTTTTTGCCTTGAAAGGCCGATCCTGAGGAAGGGCGTGGCCCTTACCCCCAGTGATATCAGAGATAATCTCTTTCAAGTCAGGGCCAAACAGCGTTTTCCCCTTGAAAGGAATGTTAAGTAGCTTGTTCTTGGAAGACGCATCAGCCGACCAAGATTTCAACCAAAGCGCTCTGCGCGCCACAATAGCAAACCCAGAATTCTTAGCCGCTAACCTAGCCAATTGCAAAGTGGCGTCTAGGGTGAAAGAATTAGCCAATTTGAGAGCATTGATTCTGTCCATAATCTCCTCATAAGGAGGAGAATCACTATCGACCGCCTTTATCAGCTCATCGAACCAGAAACATGCGGCTGTAGCGACAGGGACAATGCATGAAATTGGTTGTAGAAGGTAACCCTGCTGAACAAACATCTTTTTAAGCAAACCTTCTAATTTTTTATCCATAGGATCTTTGAAAGCACAACTATCCTCTATGGGTATAGTGGTGCGTTTGTTTAAAGTGGAAACCGCTCCCTCGACCTTGGGGACTGTCTGCCATAAGTCCTTTCTGGGGTCGACCATAGGAAACAATTTTTTAAATATGGGGGGAGGGACGAAAGGAATACCGGGCCTTTCCCATTCTTTATTAACAATGTCCGCCACCCGCTTGGGTATAGGAAAAGCTTCTGGGAGCCCCGGCACCTCTAGGAACTTGTCCATTTTACATAGTTTCTCTGGGATGACCAACTTGTCACAATCATCCAGAGTGGATAATACCTCCTTAAGCAGAATGCGGAGATGTTCCAACTTAAATTTAAATGCAATCACATCAGGTTCAGCCTGTTGAGAAATGTTCCCTGAATCAGTAATTTCTCCCTCAGACAAAACCTCCCTGGCCCCATCAGACTGGGTTAGGGGCCCTTCAGAAATATTAATATCAGCGTCGTCATGCTCTTCAGTATCTAAAACAGAGCAGCCGCGCTTACGCTGACAAGTGTTCATTTTGGCTAAAATGTTTTTGACAGAATTATCCATTACAGCCGTTAATTGTTGCATAGTAAGGAGTATTGGCGCGCTAGATGTACTAGGGGCCTCCTGAGTGGGCAAGACTCGTGTAGACGAAGGAGGGAATGATGCAGTACCATGCTTACTCCCCTCACTTGAGGAATCATCTTGGGCATCATTGTCATTATCACATAAATCACATTTATTTAAATGAATAGGAATTCTGGCTTCCCCACATTCAGAACACAGTCTATCTGGTAGTTCAGACATGTTAAACAGGCATAAACTTAATAACAAAGTACAAAAACGTTTTAAAATAAAACCGTTACTGTCACTTTAAATTTTAAACTGAACACACTTTATTACTGCAATTGCGAAAAAACATGAAGGAATTGTTCAAAATTCACCAAATTTTCACCACAGTGTCTTAAAGCCTTAAAAGTATTGCACACCAAATTTGGAAGCTTTAACCCTTAAAATAACGGAACCGGAGCCGTTTTAAACTTTAACCCCTTTACAGTCCCTGGTATCTGCTTTGCTGAGACCCAACCAAGCCCAAAGGGGAATACGATACCAAATGACGCCTTCAGAAAGTCTTTTCTAAGTATCAGAGCTCCTCTCACATGCGACTGCATGCCATGCCTCTCAAAAACAAGTGCGCCACACCGGCGCGAAAATGAGGCTCTGCTTATGCTTTGGGAAAGCCCCTAAGGAATAAGGTGTCTAATACAGTGCCTGCCGATATTATTATATCAAAATACCCAGATAAAATGATTCCTCAAGGCTAAATATGTGTTAATAATGAATCGATTTAGCCCAGAAAAAGTCTACAGTCTTAATAAGCCCTTGTGAAGCCCTTATTTACGATCGTAATAAACATGGCTTACCGGATCCCATAGGGAAAATGACAGCTTCCAGCATTACATCGTCTTGTTAGAATGTGTCATACCTCAAGCAGCAAGAGACTGCACACTGTTCCCCCAACTGAAGTTAATTGCTCTCAACAGTCCTGTGTGGAACAGCCATGGATTTTAGTTACGGTTGCTAAAATCATTTTCCTCATACAAACAGAAATCTTCATCTCTTTTCTGTTTCTGAGTAAATAGTACATACCAGCACTATTTCAAAATAACAAACTCTTGATTGAATAATAAAAACTACAGTTAAACACTAAAAAAACTCTAAGCCATCTCCGTGGAGATGTTGCCTGTACAACGGCAAAGAGAATGACTGGGGTAGGCGGAGCCTAGGAGGGATCATGTGACCAGCTTTGCTGGGCTCTTTGCCATTTCCTGTTGGGGAAGAGAATATCCCACAAGTAAGGATGACGCCGTGGACCGGACACACCTATGTTGGAGAAAGTTCTCTCTTTCCACTCACAAGAGTTCCCTTCCTGGGGACTCTGATAGATTCTGTAGAAATGAAGATTTACCTGACAGAGGACAGGTTAACAAAACTTCAAAGTGCATGCCGTGTCCTTCATTCCATTCAAGAGACCAGAAATTCTCTTCTATGGTGGCTTTATCGGCCACATCTGTCCAGGGGAATGCCATTCAGCAGGCCAGACTGGTCAATTGTAACAACAGACGCCAGCCTACTAGGTTGGGGCGCTGTCTGGAATTCTCTGAAGGCTCAGGGACTATGGAATCAGGAGGAGAGTCTTCTTCCAATAAACATTCTGGAATTGAGAGCAGTCCTCAATGCTCTTCTGGCTTGGCCCCAGTTAGCAACTCGGGGGTTCATCAGGTTCCAGTCGGACAACATCACGACTGTAGCTTATATCAACCATCAGGGAGGGACAAGAAGCTCCCTAGCAATGATGGAAGTATCGAAGATAATTCGCTGGGCAGAGTCTCACTCTTGCCACCTGTCTGCAATCCACATCCCGGGAGTGGAGAACTGGGAGGCGGATTTCTTAAGTCGTCAGACTTTTCATCCGGGGGAGTGGGAACTTCATCCAGAGGTCTTTGCCCAAATACTTCGACGTTGGGGCAAACCAGAGATAGATCTCATGGCGTCTCGACAGAACGCCAAGCTTCCGCGCTACGGGTCCAGATCCAGGGATCCGGGAGCGGTCCTGATAGATGCCTTGACAGCACCATGGACCTTCAGGATGGCTCATGTGTTTCCACCTTTCCCGATGCTTCCTCGATTGATTGCCAGAATCAAACAGGAGAAAGCATCAGTGATTCTAATAGCGCCTGCATGGCCACGCAGGACTTGGTATACAGATCTGGTGGACATGTCATTCTGTCCACCTTGGTCGTTACCTCTGAAACAGGACCTTCTGATTCAGGGTCCTTTCAAACATCAAAATCTAACTTCTCTGAAGCTGACTGCTTGGAAATTGAACGCTTGATCTTATCAAAGCGTGGTTTTTCTGAGTCAGTTATTGATACCTTAATACAGGCTAGGAAGCCTGTTACCAGAAAGATTTACCATAAAATATGGCGTAAATACCTATATTGGTGCGAATCCAAAGGTTACTCTTGGAGTAAGGTTAGGATTCCTAGGATATTGTCTTTTCTACAAGAAGGTTTAGAAAAGGGGTTATCCGCTAGTTCCTTAAAGGGACAGATCTCAGCTCTGTCCATTCTGTTACACAAGCGTCTGTCAGAAGTTCCAGACGTTCAGGCTTTTTGTCAGGCTTTGGCCAGGATTAAACCTGTGTTTAAAGCTGTGGCTCCACCATGGAGTTTAAACCTTGTTCTTAACGTTTTACAGGGTGTTCCGTTTGAACCCCTTCATTCCATTGATATAAAGTTGTTATCTTGGAAAGTTCTATTTTTAATGGCTATTTCCTCGGCTCGAAGAGTCTCTGAGTTATCAGCCTTACATTGTGATTCTCCTTATTTGATTTTTCACTCGGATAAGGTAGTTCTGCGTACTAAGCCTGGGTTCTTACCTAAGGTAGTCACTAACAGGAATATCAATCAGGAGATTGTTGTTCCATCCTTGTGCCCAAATCCTTCTTCGAGGAAGGAACGTCTTTTGCACAATCTGGATGTAGTTCGTGCCCTTAAATTTTATTTACAGGCAACTAAAGATTTTCGACAAACGTCTTCCCTGTTTGTCGTTTACTCTGGTCAGAGGAGAGGTCAAAAAGCTTCTGCTACCTCTCTCTCTTTTTGGCTTCGTAGCATAATTCGTTTAGCTTTTGAGACTGCTGGACAGCAGCCTCCTGAAAGAATTACAGCTCATTCCACTAGAGCTGTGGCTTCCACTTGGGCCTTTAAGAATGAGGCCTCTGTTGAACAGATTTGCAAGGCTGCAACTTGGTCTTCGCTTCATACTTTTTCCAAATTTTACAAATTTGACACTTTTGCTTCCTCGGAGGCTATTTTTGGGAGAAAGGTTCTTCAGGCAGTGGTTCCTTCTGTATAAAGAGCCTGCCTATCCCTCCCGTCATCCGTGTACTTTTGCTTTGGTATTGGTATCCCACAAGTAATGATGACCCGTGGACTGATCACACTTAACAGAAGAAAACATAATTTATGCTTACCTGATAAATTCCTTTCTTCTGTAGTGTGATCAGTCCACGGCCCGCCCTGTTTTTTAAGGCAGGTAAATATTTTTTAAATTATACTCCAGTCACCACTACACCCTTGGCTTCTCCTTTCTCGTTGGTCCTTGGTCGAATGACTGGAGGTGACGTAGAGGGGAGGAGCTATATAGCAACTCTGCTGGGTGAATCCTCTTGCACTTCCTGTAGGGGAGCAGTTAATATCCCACAAGTAATGATGACCCGTGGACTGATCACACTACAGAAGAAAGGAATTTATCAGGTAAGCATAAATTATGTTTTCATGATTCAGATAGAACATACAAATTTAAACAACATTACAATTTACTTCTATTATTTATTTTGCTTATTTTTTTAGATATCTTTATTTGAAGAAAAAGCAATGTGCATGGGTGAGCTAATCACATGATGCTTCTATATGCAGCAACCAATCAGCAACTACTGAGCATATCTAGATATGCTTTTCAGCAAAGAATATCAAGAGAATAAAACAAATTAGATAATAGAAGTAAATTAGAAAGATGTTTAAAATTGCATTCTCTTTCTAAATCATGAAAGAAAAAATGTGGGTTTCATGTCCCTTTAAGCTCTACATTGCCAACGATTTGTATATAAAAGAAATGTTTTAAAGTCTTTTAACACAGTGATGTTGATAGCACTGTTTACAGGGTTGTGTAAATCAAGACTAGATCAGAGATACACCCCTTTAAAAGCCTGGGGAAACCAGTGTTTCTTTTCTCCTATTCTGTGGCCATATGTGAGCGAACTTGTGCAGGATGGTGTCCATTTCCCTAAACTGAAGTATGAAGCATTCCAGTCTCTCTCAAAATAAAGGATATTGGATGGTTTCTTTATTGTAATATTTTATGGGTATTCTGAGTATAATTTTATCTAAGAATAAAACCATGTACATTGTGTAACCCATTTGTGTCCAGGTATATAAACAGGCTCCCATCACTGTGCACTAATCAGCCTTTTCTGCCTCTAGCATGCCTCCTGCTGGCCCAGCCCCCGCGGTACCAGCGAGTGTATGAGCTAAGTGTACAGGTTCTGAACCTGCAGCCTCACAATATCAAGGCATTGTACAGAGGTGGCGTTTCCAGCTACCACCTCCAGGATTACACCCGGGCACACAGCTATCTGTCACAGGCTGCTTCCCAGAAACCCAAAGGTGAGACGTCACCCTTTATGTGCTTCGTTTGCCCTACGTCACCCTTTATGTGCTTCGCTCGCCCTGTCCCCCCTTTTATGTTCTCCACTGGCACTAAGTCACCGTTTGTCCCCCACTCATACTAAATTGCTGTTACCATTAACTTCTCATGTTCAGCTAATATGCATTCCATACTAATATTTCTTCTTGTCCAAATTCAACTTATTTACCCAAAGGTTCTTATTTCTCTTTCTCTTGTTAAGTGTGTTCAGTCCACGGGTCATCCATTACTTATGGGATATATTCTCCTTCCCAACATGAAGTTGCAAGAGGATCACCCAAGCAGAGCTGCTATATAGCTCCTCCCCTCACATGTCATACCCAGTCATTCTCTTGCAACCCTCAACAAAGAAGGTCGCGAGAGGAGCTGGAGTTTTTACTTAATTATTCTTCAATCAAAAGTTTGTTATTTTAAATGGCACCGGAGTGTGCTGTTTTTCTATCTCAGGCAGTATTTGGAAGAAGAAACTGCCTGCGTTTTCTATGATCTTAGCAGGCGTAACTAAGATCCACTGGCTGTTCTCGACATTCTGAGGAGTGGGGTAACTTCAGAAAAATGGGAATAGCATGCGGGGTCTCCCGCAAATGAGGTATGTGCAGTACAATATTTTCTGGGAATGGAATTGACAAAGAAAACACTGCTGTTACCGTATGATGTAAGTACAGCCTTAAATGCAGTAGTAGTGACTGGTATCAGGCTGATAAATGTATGCGCAGTAGAGTTATTTTCTAGGGACTAGAATTTGACTGAAAAAATACTGTTAATACTGAAATAAATGTATGAGCCTTAACTGCAGTAGAAGCGACTGGTAGCAGGCTTAGTAATAACTTTACACAACATCTGAAATGTTGTTTTTTTAAAACGTTTACTGGCATGTTAATCGTTTTGTGAGGTACTTTGGTGATAAATCTTTTTGGGCATGATTTTTTTCCACACGGCTAACGTATATTTCTGCATAGAAACCATTATATCAGGTCTCCCACTGTTGTAATAGGAGTGGGAGGGACCTTTTTTTAGCGCCTTGTTGCGCAGTTAAAATTCTAGCACAGTCTTCCTGCTTCTTCCTCTTTGATCCAGGACGTCTCCAGAGAGCTCAGGGATCTTCAAAATTCGTTTTTGAGGGAGGTAATCAGTCACAGCAGACCTGTGACAGTGTGTTTGACTGTGATAAAAGCGTTAAATCTTAATTTGATATCCGTTTTGGGTACTGAGGGGCTAATCATCCTTTTGCTAATGGGTGCAATCCTCTGCTAATTAATACATTTAAAGAATAGTTGACTATAACTGAACTAGTTCTTTGTTATTCAATTGTGTTTTTTAAAAAAAAAAAAGCGCTGCAGCATTTTTTATATTGCTTGTAAACTTATTGAAGTAATTTCCAAGCTTGCTAGCTTCATTGCTAGTCTGTTTAAACATGTCTGATACAGAGGAATCTGCTTGTTCATTATGTTTAAAAGCCGATGTGGAGCCCAATAGAAATATGTGTACCAATTGTATTGATATTAATTTGAATAAAAGTCAATCTGTACCGATAAAGAAATTATCACCAGACAACGAGGGGGAAGTTATGCCGTCTAACTCTCCTCACGTGTCAGTACCTTCGTCTCCCGCTCGGGAGGTGCGTAAGATTGAGGCGCCAAGTACATCAAGGCCCTTACAAATCACTTTACATGATATGGCTAATGTTATGAAAGAAGTATTATACAATATGCCCGAGTTAAGAGGCAAGCGTGACTGCTCTGGGTTAAGGACAGAGCGCGCCAATGACACGAGAGCCATGTCTGATACTGCGTCACAATTTGCAGAACATGAGGACGGAGAGCTTCATTCTGTGGGTGACGGTTCTGATTCGGGGAGACCGGATTCAGAAATTTTAAATTTAAGCTTGAGAACCTCCGCGTGTTGCTAGGGGAGGTGTTAGCAGCTCTGAATGATTGTGACACGGTGGCAATCCCAGAGAAATTATGTAGGCTGGATAAATACTATGCAGTACCGGTGTGTACTGACGTTTTTCCTATACCAAAGAGGCTTACAGAGATTATTAGCAAGGAGTGGGATAGACCCGGTGTGCCTTTTTCCCCTCCTCCGATATTTAGAAAAATGTTCCCTATAGACGCCACCACACAAGACTTATGGCCGACGGTCCCTAAGGTGGAGGGAGCAGTTTCTACTTTAGCCAAGCATACCACTATCCCGGTGGAGGATAGCTGTGCTTTCTCAGATCCAATGGATAAAAAAATTAGAGGGTTACCTTAAGAAAATGTTTGTTCAACAAGGTTTTATATTACAGCCTCTTGCATGCATTGCGCCTGTCACTGCTGCAGCAGCATTCTGGTTTGAGTTTCTGGAAGAGGCGATTCGCACAGCACCATTGGATGAATCTTTGAGCAAGATTAGAACCCTTAAGCTGGCTAATGCGTTTGTTTCGGATGCCGTAGTGCATTTAACCAAACTTACGGCTAAGAATTCCGGATTCGCCATACAGGCGCGCAGAGCGCTATGGCTTAAATCCTGGTCAGCAGATGTAACTTCTAAGTCTAAACTACTAAACATTCCTTTCAAAGGGCAGACCTTATTCGGGCCCGGCTTGAAGGAAATTATTGCTGACATTACTGGAGGTAAGGGCCACACCCTTCCTCAGGACAGGGCCAAATCAAAGGCCAAACAGTCTAATTTTCGTGCCTTTCGTAATTTCAAGGCAGGAGCAGCATCAACTTCCTCCGCTCCAAAACAGGAAGGAACTACTGCTCGTTACAGACAGGGTTGGAAAGGAAACCAGTCATGGAACAAGGGCAAGCAGGCCAGAAAGCCTACTTCCGCCCCTAAGACAGCATGAAGACAGGGCCCCCTTTCCGGAGACGGATCTAGTGGGGGGCAGACTTTCTCTCTTCGCCCAGGCTTGGGCAAGAGATGTACAGGATCCCTGGACGTTGGATATTATATCTCAGGGATACCTTCTGGATTTCAAAACTTCTCCTCCACAAGGGAGGTTTCATCTGTCAAGGTTATCAACAAACCTAGTAAAGAAAGAGGCATTTCTACAATGTGTACAAGACCTCTTAGTGATGGGAGTGATCCACCCAGTTCCGCGAACGGAACAGGGGCAAGGGTTTTATTCAAATCTGTTTGTGGTTCCCAAGAAAGAGGGAACTTTCAGACCAATCTTAGACTTAAAGATCTTAAACAAATTCCTAAGGGTTCTGTCGTTCAAGATGGAAACCATTCGGACCATCCTACCCATGATCCAAGAGGGTCAATATATGACCACAGTGGACTTAAAGGATGCCTACCTTCACATACCGATTCAGAAAGATCATTATCGGTACCTAAGGTTTGCCTTTCTAGACAGGCATTACCAGTTTGTAGCTCTTCCCTTCGGGTTAGCTACGGCCCCGAGAATTTTTACAAAGGTTCTGGGCTCACTTCTGGCGGTACTAAGACCACGAGGCATAGCGGTGGCTCCGTACCTAGACGACATTCTGATACAAGCGTCAAGTTTTCAAAATGCAAAGTCTCATACAGAGATAGTTCTAGCATTTCTGAGGTCGCATGGGTGGAAAGTGAACGTGGAGAAGAGTTCTCTGTTACCACTCACAAGGGTCCCTTTTCTAGGGACTCTTATAGATTCTGTAGAGATGAAGATTTACCTGACGGAGTCCAGGTTATCAAAGATTCTCAATGCTTGCTGTGTCCTTCACTCCATTCCAAGCCCATCAGTAGCTCAGTGCATGGAAGTAATCGGCTTAATGGTCGCGGCAATGGACATAGTGCCATTTGCG
This sequence comes from Bombina bombina, assembly GCF_027579735.1. Classification (NCBI taxonomy): domain Eukaryota; kingdom Metazoa; phylum Chordata; class Amphibia; order Anura; family Bombinatoridae; genus Bombina; species Bombina bombina. The sequence continues at coordinate 47,970,350 of NC_069505.1, read as the reverse complement.
CGCCTACATCTCAGACCGCTACAACTATGCATGCTAAGTCAATGGAACGGGGATTACTCAGATCTGTCCCCTTTGCTAAATCTGGACCAGGAGACCAGAGATTCTCTTCTCTGGTGGTTGTCACGGGTTCATCTGTCCAAAGGAATGACTTTTCGCAGACCAGATTGGACGATTGTAACAACAGATGCCAGCCTACTAGGCTGGGGAGCAGTCTGGAACTCCCTGAAGGCTCAGGGATCGTGGACTCAGGAGGAGAGACTCCTCCCGATAAACATTCTAGAATTAAGAGCAATATTCAATGCTCTTCTAGCTTGGCTTCAGTTAGCAACACTGAGGTTCATGAGATTTCAGTCGGACAACATCACGACTGTGGCTTACATCAATCATCAAGGGGGAACCAGGAGTTCCCTAGCGATGTTGGAAGTCTCGAAGATAATTCGCTGGGCAGAGTCTCACTCTTGCCACCTGTCAGCGATCTACATCCCAGGCGTGGAGAACTGGGAGGCGGATTTTCTAAGTCGACAGACCTTTCATCCGGGGGAGTGGGAACTTCACCCGGAGGTATTTGCTCAACTGATTCGTCGTTGGGGCAAACCAGATCTGGATCTCATGGCATCTCGCCAGAACGCCAAGCTTCCTTGTTATGGATCCAGGTCCAGGGACCCGGGTGCGGTGCTGGTAGATGCACTAGCAGCCCCTTGGGTTTTCAACATAGCTTATGTGTTTCCACCTTTTCCGTTGCTACCTCGACTGATTGCCAGGATCAAACAGGAGAGAGCATCAGTGATTCTGATGGCGCTTGCATGGCCACGCAGGACCTGGTATGCAGACCTAGTGGACATGTCGTCCTGTCCACCATGGTCTCTACCCCTGAGGCAGGACCTTCTAATCCAGGGTCCTTTCAACCATCCAAACCTAATTTCTCTGAGGCTGACTGCTTGGAAATTGAACGCTTGGTTCTATCAAAGCGTGGGTTTTCGGATTCGGTTATTGATACAGGCTCGGAAACCTGTTACCAGAAAAATTTACCACAAGATATGGCGTAAATATTTATATTGGTGTGAATCCAAGAGTTACTCATGGAGTAAGGCTAGGATTCCTAGGATATTGTCTTTTCTACAAGAGGGTTTAGAAAAGGCTTATCCGCTAGTTCGCTAAAGGGACAGATTTCTGCTCTGTCTATTCTTTTACACAAGCGTCTGGCAGAGAATCCAGACGTCCAGGCTTTTTGTCAGGCTTTGGCTAGGATTAAGCCTGTGTTTAAAACTGTTGCTCCTCCGTGGAGCTTAAACTTGGTTGTTAAAGTTCTTCAGGGTGTTCCGTTTGAACCCCTTCATTCCATTGATATTAAGCTTTTATCTTGGAAAGTTCTGTTTTTGATGGCTATTTCCTCGGCTCGAAGAGTCTGAGTTATCTGCCTTACATTGTGATTCTCCTTATCTGATCTTTCATTCAGACAAGGTAGTCCTGCGTACTAAACCTGGGTTTTTACCTAAGGTTGTTTCTAACAGGAATATCAATCAAGAGATTGTTGTTCCATTGTTATGTCCTAATCCTTCTTCAAAGAAGGAACGTCTTTTGCATAATCTAGACGTGGTCCGTGCCCTGAAGTTCTACTTACAGGCAACTAAAGATTTTCGACAAACTTCTTCTCTGTTTGTCGTTTACTCTGGACAGAGGAGAGGTCAAAAGGCTTCGGCTACCTCTCTCTCTTTTTGGCTTCGTAGCATAATACGCTTAGCCTATGAGACTGCTGGACAGCAGCCTACTGAAAGAATTACAGCTCATTCCACTAGAGCTGTGGCTTCCACCTGGGCCTTTAAGAATGAGGCCTCTGTTGAACAGATTTGCAAGGCTGCAACTTGGTCTTCACTTCATACTTTTTCCAAATTTTACAAATTTGACACTTTTGCTTCTTCGGAGGCTGTTTTTGGGAGAAAGGTTCTACAGGCAGTGGTTCCTTCTGTTTAATGTTCCTGCCTTGTCCCTCCCATCATACTTTAGCTTTGGTATTGGTATCCCATAAGTAATGGATGACCCGTGTACTGAACACACTTAACAAGAGAAAACATAATTTATGCTTACCTGATAAATTTATTTCTCTTGTAGTGTGTTCAGTCCACGGCCCGCCCTGTCTTTTTGAGGCAGGTTCTAAATTTTAAATTATAACTCCAGTCACCACTGCACCCTATAGTTTCTCCTTTCTCGTCTTGTTTCGGTCGTATGACTGGATATGACATGTGAGGGGAGGAGCTATATAGCAGCTCTGCTTGGGTGATCCTCTTGCAACTTCCTGTTGGGAAGGAGAATATATCCCATAAGTAATGGATGACCCGTGGACTGAACACACTACAAGAGAAATAAATTTATCAGGTAAGCATAAATTATGTTTTCCCTTCTCTATTTGCTGAACCACATCTATTTCAAGAATCTGTTATTCAGTCACTCACCCTCTCATTTTTATGTAGCTTTATTTCATCCATCTTCTAATTCTACATTCTTGTCCTCCTGACCTTTCTGCTCTCCTATATTTGTACCTCACAATCTCCTGATGTCCTCCCATTGTACCCGACAACCTCTGGACCTCTCTGCTCTCCTCCCATTGTACCCAACAACCTCTGGACCTCTCTGCTCTCCTCCCATTGTACCCGACAACCTCTCTGCTCTCCTCCCATTGTACCCGACTACCTCTCTGCTCTCCTCTCCTTCCATTGTACCCGACAACCTCTCTGCTCTCCTCCCATTGTACCCGACAACCTCCTGAACTCCCTGCACTCCTCAGTTTGTACCCCACATCCTGCTTCCACTTCCCAAGTTACATAGTTTGTACAATCCTTTTTAATTCCATTTGCTCCATATGTTCTGCTTTTTATCATCTTTTGTCCATTGTTATTACTTTTTCTTAAAGGGACACTGAACCCAAAAATGTTCTTTCATGATTCAAGTAGAGAATACAATTATAAACAACATTCCAATTTACTTCTATTATCTAATTTGCTTCATTCTTTAGATATCCTTTCTTGAAGAAATTGCAATGCATATGGGTGAGCCAATCACACGAGGAATTTATGTGCAGCAAGCAATCAGCAGCTACTGAGCCTATCTAGATATGCTTTTCAGCAAAGTATATCAAGAGAATGAAGCAAATTAGATATTAGAAGTACATGCTCTGTCTAAATCATGAAAGAAAAAAAAATTAGGTTTCATGTCCCTTTAACTATTGATCATTCAGACCTTTTCGTCCAAATGTCACACCAGTTCCTGCATCTGTCCTTTTCACATTGCTCAGGTTACACCCCTTTCAGGTCTTTATTTTTACATCCTTTTCTTTTGTATATTTTAGCATAATCCATCTTCCACTCATTTATATGAACCTTTAGTATTGATTACGGTTTTAACTTACTCTCTTTATTTCACTTTTACCTACAGACACAAACATTCAACGTTATCTTCAGCTCACAAACACTGCTCTCCGCGCTTCACATGCAGAGGAAAAACAGCGATATCAGGGCATGTTCGATTAACATTCTGTTCCATTTTGGGAGCAGAAAGTATTTAATCCAACCAATAAATTGTACTTTTTCCTATGCTGAGTCACTTTATTATGAGTCACTTAGCAGTTACTGGAGGGGAGGAGCTAGCTAAACACATTGGGCGAACCACTGACAAGAGGCATATATGTGCAGTCACAATCAGCTAGCTCCGAGTCTACCTAGGTATGCTTTTCATCAAAGGATTCCAAGAGAACTAAACAAATTAGAGTGGTTTCAAAATGTATGCTCTGAATCATGAAATAAAAATTGGTTTTATGAAATAAACAGTATAAAATGTAAATGAAACAATATAAATGTATTATAATCATTAACACATATGGATCTATATTGAAAATCTATAACAAATAACCTGAAACAAGCAAGTGGTTATATTCCAAAAAGAAGATTCCAATATAGGACTGAAGGCAAGTGGTTATATTCCAAAAAGAAGATTCCAATATAGGACTGAAGATGATTAAAGTCTCAATAGTTTCTCAAAGACTATATAAATAATAATCCTCAAAAAGGCTTCCGGATCACGATGAGAACAACCTTAAAGTAAATAGAAACCCGGAAATGACAATGTGATTGAGTCCCATTCGCCCCAAGGCAGAACATGCAGAAAATGCTAAACAGCGATGTGCTCTGGCTGTACCGTGTAAGTTTTTCCTTAACACAGTGTAGTCAGAGTAAAGCACTATCTGAGCTGATCATAATGACCGGAAGAAAAAAAAAAAAAAAACTTTGCAGAAAGTGAAGAAGGAAAAAAAATGTCTGCCTCTGGGCCCATTCGGCTACCGCTATTCCACCGGTTTTCAGGATTACCTTGGATAGAGCAGTAAAATAATATTTACTAATTATCTAAATATTTCACCTGTGCTCTAGTTCAGCTATTTTCAAAATGTGGCCGGAGGTCAGGTATGAAAACTAGTGCGCTATTCCAACAAGCAGATTCACTATTTAAACATGGGGTATACTACTAAGTCTTGAGAAAGGCCCATTCCGGGCCAGAAGGAGGAGACTTGTCACTTGATGGTACACCATGTTTTATCCAGTGTGGTGTCATTTAACTCTAATGCTGTATGAGATTTACTTTATTCTACACATCCTCTTACTGTGATCTGGGTACTTTTTTTATATTTACTTATTCCTTGGAAGATTGTTTCATGTCATTTATAGTAGTTTGTTATATATGGATCCATATGTGAGATTGTAACAAATAAAATGATATATAGATATTAAATTATGGTTTAGGAACCACAAGAAGGTTAAAAGTGATTGTAGAGGGCTTGAAAAACAAAAGTAAAAGGATAGATAAAAATACATAGATAATGTCAAGAGGTTTAAACAATATAGTCAAGTGACTAAAGATTAGAAGAGATATATAGGTCAAACGATAAAATTAATTTTTATACCCACAGTGCAAATTAATATTCAGTAATTTGTTATTTAATTATAACATTTAAATTGCATTTATATACACTCTATAAATATATACATATTGCATAGTTACGGACAGGGTAATACTACAGAAGCTTAAAAACATATATTGTATTAACCAGATAGGTGTCTACAAATACTTATTAATTGGTCTCGGCTATACACCTAGCTTGTGTAAGGCTGAGGCGTCAGTTACGTATCCTTGTAGGTGCTCTAAGAATGGAATTGCCAAGCTTTAAACCGTTTTGCTGAAAGGAGGTCTCTGAAGGATTTGGCCCTGGAAAGCTGGCCCTCAATGGGTTGTGGCTTCTGAGGGTCATCATATGGTTCCCGGCCACATTGCTCTAAGTGCATCTCAGACGCTGCCGTCCTTGAGTCTCTACGCAACACTCTGCTTATAAACCGACCCCAGGAACCTCCATACCCTTTGGGCATCTTTCGTAGATCACAAACGCTGGTGGAGGAAGAAAAACATTGAGGAGAAGGAAGACCAATGTGTGGAGACTCTGAATGGAGCGACAGAATTTGTATGCTCTTATGGAGTGGAGGCCCAAGATCTGGTGGTAATGAAGATGTTCCAGGCCGACAACGATAATGCAAGGCCAGCTTGCAGATGTAGCGCTCAGTCTTCCAGCGTTGGTGAATTACAGAAAGTGGGGGAGGCGCCGGAAGGAACTCAAGTTGACTTGTGTCTTCTTTGTGTGTAAAACTATCATTTTGGGTGGGATAAATAGACAGAAGTGAGGAGTCCAAGGCCCCTGATAAAGAAGGAAAAAAAAAAAAGTTAGGATTTTTAAGTTATCACCTAAATGTGTTTTGCCAGAGCATTATAATATTTGTGTCTTCCCTCCCCACCTGCAGACATAGGTCTCTGTGTTCCTCCTCTAGTGCTCTGGAGCTCCCTCCTGCGATCCGTTGTGCAATCTATTGATCTGGGCCGTAGCGCAGTGCTGCGTTGTGGTGACATCAGAGAATAGGTTGTGGTGCTGGAAATGTCACTACAAAGGGATGAGCATGAGGAGGCAGAATCTAGGTCACTTGCCTCATAAAATCCTGCAGGAGAGACAAGGAAAGCAAACAGTATATAATAAATGTCCTATCTGAATAGGTTTAATATATACACATACTATGTATTAATCAGTGCTCTCCACAGAATATTCTGCCAGCTGTGTGGCACTATGAAGTAGCGGGGGCAGTGTTATATTTAATATTATATCATCTTCTGCTATCTAAAGCACAAATTAATTGCATAATGTAACAAAGTGTATTTAATGATAATTAAATTCTAGCTTAATACTGGCTAAAATGTTACCCGGGTGGTTAATAAAATCAGCCGAGTGGTACACCCACTAAAAAGGTCCTGGGGAGAACACTTAATAACTAAAGACCCAGTAAACAAAGTGCTGCCATCTAGTTCTCTTGCAAATACATAACACAAAACTGCTGTCATAGTGCTGTAGACACATGCACAATGAGCGTACCGCCCTGCTTTTCAACAAATAATATCAAGAGAACAAGGTAAAGTAAAATGTATAGAGTTGTTTAAAAGGGGACAATATACTCCAGATATCCCCTTTATTACCCATTAGTGTTTTGCATAACCAACACAGTTATATTAATATACTTTTTACCTCTGTGTTTCCCTTGTAACTAAGCCTCTGCAGACTGCCCCCTTATTTCAGTGCTTTAGACAGACTTGCATTTTAGCCAATCAGTGCTGACTCCTAGGTAACTCCACGGGAGTGAGCAGAATGTTATCTCCATGGCACATGAACTAGCAAAGTCAAAATGCACTGAGATAAGTCTGCCTTCAAGGGCATAGAAATTAGCATATGATCCTACCTAGGTTTAGCTTTCAACAAACACTACCAAGAGAAGTAAATTGGAAAGTTGTTTAAACTTGCATGCCCTATCTGAATCATGAAAGTTTAATTTTGACGAGACTGTCCCTTTACGATTACATGCCCTAGATCAGCGTTTCTCAGCCCTCAAGTACCCCCAACAGGCCAGATTTTTTAGAACCAGTGCACAGGTGAAGTAATCAGCTGATGGGTAAGAGCAGGTTAGTAACCATGGTTACTGTTACGCTGATTACCTCACCTGTGCTCTAGAACAGCTATAATAAAAAGCTGTCCTGTTGGGGTTACTTGAGGGCCGAGGTTGAGAAACACTAGCTGAATAATGAAAAGAAAAACCACCTTTCATGCCCCTTTAAACAAAGGCCAAATAACCTCACCAAGGAAAGAGCACAAGAGTTGCATAGTCTATTCGGAAAGCGGCAACTGTCTCAGCCAAAAGTAAATCACACAACTACTGGACCACTTAAAGTGACGGTAAACGATCTATAAAAACTGCCAATATCTAGTGCTGTAAGCACTGGACCACTTAAAGTGACGGTAAACGATCTATAAACTGCCAATATCTACTGCTGTAAGCACTGGACCACTTAAAGTGACGGTAAACGATCTATAAACTGCCAATATCTACTGCTGTAAGCACTGGACCACTTAAAGTGACAGTAAACGATCTATAAAAACTGCCAATATCTAGTGCTATAAGCACTGGACCACTTAAAGTGACGGTAAACGATCTATAAAAACTGCCAATATCTAGTGCTATAAGCACTGGACCACTTAAAGTGACGGTAAACGATCTATAAACTGACAATATCTACTGCTGTAAGCACTGGACCACTTAAAGTGACGGTAAATGATCTATAAAAACTGACAATATCTACTGCTGTAAGCACTGGACCACTTAAAGTGACGGTAAATGATCTATAAAAACTGACAATATCTACTGCTGTAAGCACTGGACCACTTAAAGTGACGGTAAACGATCTATAAACTGACAATATCTACTGCTGTAAGCACTGGACCACTTAAAGTGACGGTAAACGATCTATAAACTGACAATATCTACTGCTGTAAGCACTGGACCACTTAAAGTGACGGTAAATGATCTATAAACTGACAATATCTACTGCTGTAAGCATTACTTTATCAACCACATTTTTTAACGCTAACTGCACCACAGTTTATAATTCTTCCCTCCGCCCCCTTATGCTTTGAGTGACTTAGAGCGGTTCCACACACTATAAATCATAGTAGTTGTGCACTGCTGAGACAGAATATTAGAATGCGCTTTTTGCTGTATATAAATGCAGGTAAAGACCGTATAGAGGCTCACATGACCCACATGTATTGCGCAACAAAAGCGCACACGGAGCTGCTATTCACTTCAGCCAGCTGGCTACAATGCTTATTGGTTAAAGGGTAATACGTCATAGAAAAATACATTTAAAAAGTAGTGGATGAAGGACGTTGTGTACATTTCACCGACAGCGATGTTACCTAGGGATATATACCTACATGAAGGTAATGTAGAAGACAAAAAAAGCGCTAGTATATTATAACATTAAAAGGGGACAGTAAAGTGAAATCTAAATGACTGAGAAACAAGCACCAAAACATTGATTATTATTGTATTCTTATCACTATTAAAAGGGACAGTCTAGTATAAATTAAACTTTCATTATTCAGATAGGACTTTTAATTTTAATCAACTTTCCAATTTACTTTTTTCTCTTGGTATTCTTAGTTTAAACTAAACATAGGTAGGCTCATATGCTAATTTCTAAGCCTTTGAGGGCTGCCTCTTATCACAGGCTTTTTAAATCTCTTTTCAACACAAAGAGACAGAAAGTACACGTGGGCCGTATAGATAACACTGTGTTCAGGCACAGGGGGTTATTTAAGATTTAGCACAAAGCAATGCTAAATTTAAGACAATAGATAATAAACAGTCACAGTCAGGTGATCAGGGGGCTGGAAGAAGGTTCCTAGATACAAGGTAATCACAGAGGTAAAAAGTATATTAATATAACTGTGTTGGTTATGCAAAACTGGGGAATGGGTAATAAAGGGATTATCTATCTTTTAAACCAATAACAATTCTATGGTAGACTGTCCCTTTAAAGGGTAAAAACTTACATATTCTAAAAAGTTAGTAATATGGGGTTGATAGTCATAAAATTGCATGTTCTATGTGTTTATCCCTTACAAAAGGAATTAAATGCACAGAAGTGCAGCTCGGGACCCACTGCTGATCCAATCAGCGGTGCAAGATCTTACTATTGGTTTAAATGTGCCCAATAAAAAAAACCCGGGGAGATCTATAAACTACAGTTCTGTTACCCTGATAGGAACATTATTTACAGATATTCCAGCTTCTCTGTACCTGAGCTTGGTGTAGACAGACACTTCCCACTCATCCGTCTTGTGAACAGCAGATCACTGGTGACACCTGAACTTCCTAATCGGAGACGAGGAACCCAAGAGCCAGAGCCAATCCTATTCAGGCTGGGATGGTCATAGTGCGGGGTGGGGAGTGGGATCTGGAGTAGAGACAAAAACACATTCATTTTCTATACACACATCACCTAACACAAAATAAAATTATCATTTTGTTAGCAAAATAAAATGGTTTACAGGCCAGACCTATTGCGCTTATCAAGCAATGTGTAGCATGTTGCAGAGTCAAGACTTGATCCTGTAGGATCCACTGCACCCCCAGAAAAAAAAAGGCAAATGAGTAATTTACCAAATGACTGCTTTTCTGTGTTTCTGAATAAAGAATTGTCATTGCAATGCTTCATTATAACTTTTTAGCTAAAAATGTGATCAGTAAATAAAATAGTATAAAATTATAATTAGAAGGTTCACAAATAATTTATACTTAAAAAGGGATAGAAAAGTCAAAATTAAACCTGCATGATTCAAATAAATTTGCACGGTCTAAGACACTTTAAGATTCACTTCTATTTTCAAAAGTGCTTCATTCTTTTGGTATCCCTTTTTAAAAAAACAATATGCACATATCCTACACTAGTGGCGCTAGCTGCTGATTGGTGCCTGCACAGGTCTCTTGTGATTGGCTAACTAAATGTGTTCAGCTAACTGCCAGTAGTGCAATGCTGCTCCTTTAGCAAAACAAATGATAATAAAGCAAATTTGATAATAGAAGTAAAACTATAAAGTTGATTGAAATTGCAAGCTCTGTCCAATCCATGTAAGAAAATGTTGGGGCTTCCTGTCCCTTTAATGATGTGATATCAGATCAGTATGTGGAATATAAATATGACTTGACAGGGGGGACTAGCTATCAAGATTGCTTGGTTGTAGACTGTCATTATTTGGTCAAAATATTTGAAAAATAAAAAATGTATATATTAAAAAAAAAAAAAAAAAATGTAAATGTTGCCCTTTCCTATGTGTGATCTGAGCTCACTGTCCCTTTGCAATTTTAAAGTAAACAAAAACTACACAATCATACAATTAAGGAAGGGATGTATTATCTTTAGTTAATACCATTTCCTCTGCTGTTTGCAGAAGACTTTGCCCTGTATTTAGGGATACATACACCTTAAACAAATACACACACCTTCTACACACAGATAATAACAGGGGAAGATTTAGACAGGTTCCCTGTGTATTGCTGCTACTGGTATTGATAGGTTCCCTGTGTATTACTGCTACTGGTATTGATAGGTTCCACGTGTATTACTGCTACTGGTATTGATAGGTTCCACGTGTATTACTGCTACTGGTATTGATAGGTTCCACGTGTATTACTGCTACTGGTATTGATAGGTTCCACGTGTATTACTGCTACTGGTATTGATAGGTTCCACGTGTATTACTGCTACTGGTATTGATAGGTTCCACGTGTATTACTGCTACTGGTATTGATAGGTTCCACGTGTATTACTGCTACTGGTATTGATAGGTTCCACGTGTATTACTGCTACTGGTATTGATAGGTTCCACGTGTATTACTGCTACTGGTATTGATAGGTTCCCCGTGTATTACTGCTACTGGTATTGATAGGTTCCACGTGTATTACTGCTACTGGTATTGATAGGTTCCACGTGTATTACTGCTACTGGTATTGATAGGTTCCACGTGTATTACTGCTACTGGTATTGATAGGTTCCACGTGTATTACTGCTACTGGTATTGATAGGTTCCACGTGTATTACTGCTACTGGTATTGATAGGTTCCACGTGTATTACTGCTACTGGTATTGATAGGTTCCCCGTGTATTACTGCTACTGGTATTGATAGGTTCCCCGTGTATTACTGCTACTGGTATTGATAGGTTCCCCGTGTATTACTGCTACTGGTATTGATAGGTTCCCCGTGTATTACTGCTACTGGTATTGATAGGTTCCCCGTGTATTACTGCTACTGGTATTGATAGGTTCCCCGTGTATTACTGCTACTGGTATTGATAGGTTCCCCGTGTATTACTGCTACTGGTATTGATAGGTTCCCCGTGTATTACTGCTACTGGTATTGATAGGTTCCCCGTGTATTACTGCTACTGGTATTGATAGGTTCCCCGTGTATTACTGCTACTGGTATTGATAGGTTCCCCGTGTATTACTGCTACTGGTATTGATAGGTTCCCCGTGTATTACTGCTACTGGTATTGATAGGTTCCCCGTGTATTACTGCTACTGGTATTGATAGGTTCCCCGTGTATTACTGCTACTGGTATTGATAGGTTCCCCGTGTATTACTGCTACTGGTATTGATAGGTTCCCCGTGTATTACTGCTACTGGTATTGATAGGTTCCCCGTGTATTACTGCTACTGGTATTGATAGGTTCCACGTGTATTACTGCTACTGGTATTGATAGGTTCCCCGTGTATTACTGCTACTGGTATTGATAGGTTCCCCGTGTATTACTGCTACTGGTATTGATAGGTTCCCCGTGTATTACTGCTACTGGTATTGATAGGTTCCCCGTGTATTACTGCTACTGGTATTGATAGGTTCCACGTGTATTACTGCTACTGGTATTGATAGGTTCCACGTGTATTACTGCTACTGGTATTGATAGGTTCCCCGTGTATTACTGCTACTGGTATTGATAGGTTCCCCGTGTATTACTGCTACTGGTATTGATAGGTTCCCCGTGTATTACTGCTACTGGTATTGATAGGTTCCCCGTGTATTACTGCTACTGGTATTGATAGGTTCCCCGTGTATTACTGCTACTGGTATTGATAGGTTCCCCGTGTATTACTGCTACTGGTATTGATAGGTTCCCCGTGTATTACTGCTACTGGTATTGATAGGTTCCCCGTGTATTACTGCTACTGGTATTGATAGGTTCCCCGTGTATTACTGCTACTGGTATTGATAGGTTCCCCGTGTATTACTGCTACTGGTATTGATAGGTTCCCCGTGTATTACTGCTACTGGTATTGATAGGTTCCCCGTGTATTACTGCTACTGGTATTGATAGGTTCCCCGTGTATTACTGCTACTGGTATTGATAGGTTCCCCGTGTATTACTGCTACTGGTATTGATAGGTTCCCCGTGTATTACTGCTACTGGTATTGATAGGTTCCCCGTGTATTACTGCTACTGGTATTGATAGGTTCCCCGTGTATTACTGCTACTGGTATTGATAGGTTCCCCGTGTATTACTGCTACTGGTATTGATAGGTTCCCCGTGTATTACTGCTACTGGTATTGATAGGTTCCCCGTGTATTACTGCTACTGGTATTGATAGGTTCCCCGTGTATTACTGCTACTGGTATTGATAGGTTCCCCGTGTATTACTGCTACTGGTATTGATAGGTTCCCCGTGTATTACTGCTACTGGTATTGATAGGTTCCCTGTGTATTACTGCTACTGGTAGGTTCCGCATTTAGCACAGCAATGTAAAGCATCACTATGGTTTCAGCTGTATACAACAATGTTTAGTACTTGGCTAATTGGTCAGCTTTACTGCCCTGGTTTAGTTTCTGGATAATTAAGATTTAGCAAACAGCCAGTGTCCCATCTCACCTCTCTCCCAAACAATGGGTTGTGGTTCTGCTCCTCTGGTTCTGCGTTGAAGTACCTGGCTCTCTCCAGCTCCTCAGGTGGAGTTTTCCTATATCTGACTTCATGGTTCGCATTTTCCTCTGTGAGATCAGCCATCCGGTATCTAACACGGTCCTGATCCGGTTTAATTCTTCGTTGCTTGACTTCCTGGCGCGGTGCTGGTTCCGTGGGGTGATGTTTTATGGACTCCGCGTCCTGCTTATGTTGTGACATCACAAAGTCATTTGTAACCCACTTCTCGAGGATCCGCTCAGGAGGGAATTTACCTGATATGTCCAAGTCATTGGGATCCTGTCCCAGGAGGTTTCTCAAGTACTGGACCTGGGTTAAGCGGGTTCTTCCAGGTCTAGCTTTACTTATCTGTTCTGGTAGAACTTTAGCTTGTGGTGCCCCCTTGTCTGGGGTCTCAGATGACTGAGATCTTCTACACCGGACCACCTCTGCTTTCTTCAGGTTATGTGTGTCGGTTCCCTTTAAGCCCAGTTCCGCCACCTGTAACCGCGGTTCTGATTGCAGAGCCTCTCTCACGCGCTTCTCTGCTTCTTGTCTCATTACATGGAGGTCTCGCAGGTTCGCGGTGGTCTCCTCCAGACTCTGGTAGAGCCAGAACTGATCTACTTCCGCAGAATGCTGTGGGGGAGGTAGGGGACCCATCACACCCGAACCCTAAAAGAATCCCAGTGCAATAAATAGGTCTCAGTAACAACCAGAGGAGCTACACATGCAGGAAGCTCCAGTTTACACAAATCCAATGAACCATAAAGAGCTGTTGGTGTAACAAATATAATAATAATAATAATAATAGGCCAGATGTGGTACTGGCTCCTCGCTAGACTTAGCAATACTCAGGCTCCTCGCTAGACTTAGCAATACTCAGGCTCCTCGCTAGACTTAGCAATACTCAGGCTCCTCGCTAGACTTAGCAATACTCAGGCTCCTCGCTAGACTTAGCAATACTCAGGCTCCTCGCTAGACTTAGCAATACTCAGGCTCCTCGCTAGACTTAGCAATACTCAGGCTCCTCGCTAGACTTAGCAATACTCAGGCTCCTCGCTAGACTTAGCAATACTCAGGCTCCTCGCTAGACTTAGCAATACTCAGGTTCCTCGCTAGACTTAGCAATACTCAGGCTCCTCGCTAGACTTAGCAATACTCAGGCTCCGCTGGTTTTTTAAACATTATGGTTTAAGCTGCTACTTCTAATCACCCAGATGTTAATGTCAGAGCTCGGGGACATTAGCAAATTCCGATATTAAATGTCCTGCTGTGGGGACAGTTCCCCGGATCTGATGGTGAAAAGCTCCAGGATCGCCGGTACCGGAGCCCCCTATCGCTGGTGCCTGATGCCCGCTGTGCCCCGCTTGTTGCCAGCCATGTTTTCCTGCCCTGGGGATCTGTATTTCTTTGTGTCCACGCGTCGTGCGCCAGGGATTTAAATCCCAAAACGTCACGCGTGCCCTGATAGGTTGGTGAAAAGTGCCTAGTTACGTCACACGTGCCCTGATAGGTCAAAGGGTAGTAAAGGGGGAGGGGCTGAGTATATGTTGTGAAGAGGGAAATTTAACTTTTGGGTAAAAGCGACAACGTGATTTACTGACAGGAGCTGCAGCACTGACACTACACAGCACTGGGCTAGTGTAAGTTACAATTCACAGCACTGGGCTAGTGTGACTGACAATACACAGCACTGGGCTAGTGTGAGTGACATTACACAGCACTGGGCTAGTGTGACTGACAATACACAGCACTGGGCTAGTGTAAGTTACAATTCACAGCACTGGGCTAGTGTGACTGACAATACACAGCACTGGGCTAGTGTGAGTGACATTACACAGCACTGGGCTAGTGTGACTGACAATACACAGCACTGGGCTAGTGTAAGTTACAATTCACAGCACTGGGCTAGTGTGACTGACAATACACAGCACTGGGCTAGTGTAAGTTACAATTCACAGCACTGGGCTAGTGTGACTGACAATACACAGCACTGGGCTAGTGTAAGTTACAATGCACAGCACTGGGCTAGTGTGACTGACAATACACAGCACTGGGCTAGTGTAAGTTACAATTCACAGCACTGGGCTAGTGTGACTGACAATACACAGCACTGGGCTAGTGTAAGTTACAATTCACAGCACTGGGCTAGTGTGACTGACAATACACAGCACTGGGCTAGTGTAAGTTACAATTCACAGCACTGGGCTAGTGTGACTGACAATACACAGCACTGGGCTAGTGTAAGTTACAATTCACAGCACTGGGCTAGTGTGACTGACAATACACAGCACTGGGCTAGTGTGTGTGACTGACAATACACAGCACTGGGCTAGTGTGTGTGACTGACAATACACAGCACTGGGCTAGTGTGTGTGACTGACAATACACAGCACTGGGCTAGTGTGTGTGACTGACAATACACAGCACTGGGCTAGTGTGTGTGACTGACAATACACAGCACTGGGCTAGTGTGTGTGACTGACAATACACAGCACTGGGCTAGTGTGTGTGACTGACAATACACAGCACTGGGCTAGTGTGTGTGACTGACAATACACAGCACTGGGCTAGTGTGTGTGACTGACAATACACAGCACTGGGCTAGTGTGAGTGACATTACACAGCACTGGGCTAGTGTGAGTGACATTACACAGCAATGGGCTAGTGTGAGTGACATTACACAGCAATGGGCTAGTGTGTGTGTGTTACAATGCACAGCACTGGGCTAGTGTGTGTGAGTTACAATGCACAGCACTGGGCTAGTGTGAGTGACAATACACAGCACTGGGCTAGTGTGAGTGACAATACACAGCACTGGGCTAGTGTGAGTGACAATACACAGCACTGGACTAGTGTGACTGACAATGCACAGCACTGGGCTAGTGTGAGTGACAATACACAGCACTGGGCTAGTGTGAGTGACAATACACAGCACTGGGCTAGTGTGTGTGAGTGACAATGCACAGCACTGGGCTAGTGTGACTGACAATGCACAGCACTGGGCTAGTGTGTGTGAGTGACAATGCACAGCACTGGGCTAGTGTGAGTGACAATACACAGCACTGGGCTAGTGTGTGTGAGTGACAATGCACAGCACTGGGCTAGTGTGTGTGAGTTACAATGCACAGCACTGGGCTAGTGTGAGTGACAATACACCGCACTGGGCTAGTGTGACTGACAATGCACAGCACTGGGCTAGTGTGTGTGACTGACAATACACAGCACTGGGCTAGTGTGAGTGACAATACACAGCACTGGGCTAGTGTGACTGACAATGCACAGCACTGGGCTAGTGTGTGTAAACTACAATGCACAGCACTGGGCTAGTGTGAGTGACAATGCACAGCACTGGGCTAGTGTGACTGACAATACACAGCACTGGGCTAGTGTGTGTGAGCTACAATGCACAGCACTGGGCTAGTGTCTGTGACTGACAATACACAGCACTGGGCTAGTGTGTGTGTGAGCTACAATGCACAGCACTGGGCTAGTGTGAGTGACAATGCACAGCACTGGGCTAGTGTGAATGACAATACACAGACAGCACTGGGCTAGTGTGAGTGACAATGCACAGCACTGGGCTAGTGTGACTGACAATGCACAGTACTGGGCTAGTGTTACTGACAATGCACAGCACTGGGCTAGTGTGAGTGACAATGCACAGCACTGGGCTAGTGTAAGTTACAATACACGGCACTGGGCTAGTGTGAGTGACAATGCAAAGCACTGGGCTAGTGTGTGTGAGTGACAATGCACAGCACTGGGCTAGTATGTGTGAGTGACAATGCACAGCACTGGGCTAGTGTGTGTGAGTGACAATGCACAGCACTGGGCTAGTGTGTGTGACTGACAATGCACAGCACTGGGCTAGTGAGAGTGACAATGCACAGCACTGGGCTAGTGTGTGTGAGTGACAATGCACAGCACTGGGCTAGTATGTGTGAGTGACAATGCACAGCACTGGGCTAGTGTGTGTGACTGACAATGCACAGCACTGGGCTAGTGAGAGTGACAATGCACAGCACTGGGCTAGTGTGTGTGAGTGACAATGCACAGCACTGGGCTAGTGTGTGTGACTGACAATGCACAGCACTGGGCTAGTGAGAGTGACAATGCACAGCACTGGGCTAGTGTGTGTGAGTGACAATGCACAGCACTGGGCTAGTGAGAGTGACAATGCACAGCACTGGGCTAGTGTAAGTGACAATGCACAGTACTGGGCTAGTGTGAGTGACAATGCACAGCACTGGGCTAGTGTGTGTGAGTGACAATGCACAGTAGTGGGCTAGTGTGAGTGACAATGCACAGCACTGGGCTAGTGTGAGTGACAATACACAGACAGCACTGGGCTAGTGTGAGTGACAATGCACAGCACTGGGCTAGTGTGAGTGACAATACACAGCACTGGGCTAGTGTGAGTGACAATGCACAGTACTGGGCTAGTGTGAGTGACAATGCACAGCACTGGGCTAGTGTGTGTGAGTGACAATGCACAGCACTGGGCTAGTGTGTGTGACAATGCACAGCACTGGGCTAGTGTGAGTGACAATGCACAGCACTGGGCTAGTGTGTGTGAGTGACAATGCACAGCACTGGGCTAGTGTGTGTGAGTGACAATGCACAGCACTGGGCTAGTATGTGTGAGTGACAATGCACAGACAGCACTGGGCTAGTGTGAGTGACAATACACAGACAGCACTGGGCTAGTGTGAGTGACAATGCACAGCACTGGGCTAGTGTGAGTGACAATGCACAGCACTGGGCTAGTGTAAGTGACAATGCACAGTACTGGGCTAGTGTGAGTGACAATGCACAGCACTGGGCTAGTGTAAGTGACAATGCACAGCACTGGGCTAGTGTAAGTGACAATGCACAGCACTGGGCTAGTGTGAGTGACAATGCACAGTACTGGGCTAGTGTAAGTGACAATACACAGCACTGGGCTAGTGTGAGTGACAATGCACAGCACTGGGCTAGTGTGTGTGACTGACAATGCACAGTAGTGGGCTAGTGTGTGAGTGACAATGCACAGCACTGGGCTAGTGTGTGTGACTGACAATGCACAGTACTGGGCTAGTGTGAGTGACAATGCACAGCATTGGGCTAGTGTTACTGACAATGCACAGCACTGGGCTAGTGTGAGTGATAATGCACAGCACTGGGCTAGTGTTACTGACAATGCACAGCACTGGGCTAGTGTGAGTGATAATGCACAGCACTGGGCTAGTGTGAGTGACAATGCACAGCACTGGGCTAGTGTTACTGACAATGCACAGCACTGGGCTAGTGTGAGTGACAATGCACAGCACTGGGCTAGTGTGAGTGACAATGCACAGCACTGGGCTAGTGTGAGTGACAATGCACAGCACTGGGCTAGTGTGAGTGACAATGCACAGCACTGGGCTAGTGTGTGTGAGTGACAATGCACAGCACTGGGCTAGTGTGTGTGACAATGCACAGCACTGGGCTAGTGTGAGTGACAATGCACAGCACTGGGCTAGTGTGTGTGAGTGACAATGCACAGCACTGGGCTAGTGTGAGTGACAATGCACAGCACTGGGCTAGTGTGAGTGACAATGCACAGCACTGGGCTAGTGTGTGTGACTGACAATGCACAGTACTGGGCTAGTGTGAGTGACAATGCACAGCACTGGGCTAGTGTGTGTGACTGACAATGCACAGTACTGGGCTAGTGTGAGTGACAATGCACAGTACTGGGCTAGTGTGAGTGACAATGCACAGCACTGGGCTAGTGTGAGTGATAATGCACAGCACTGGGCTAGTGTGAGTGACAATGCACAGCACTGGGCTAGTGTTACTGACAATGCACAGCACTGGGCTAGTGTGAGTGACAATGCACAGCACTGGGCTAGTGTGAGTGACAATGCACAGCACTGGGCTAGTGTGAGTGACAATGCACAGCACTGGGCTAGTGTGTGTGACTGACAATGCACAGTACTGGGCTAGTGTGAGTGACAATGCACAGCACTGGGCTAGTGTGAGTGACAATGCACAGCACTGGGCTAGTGTGAGTGACAATGCACAGCACTGGGGTAGTGTGAGTGACAATGCACAGCACTGGGCTAGTGTGAGTGACAATGCACAGCACTGGGCTAGTGTGTGTGACTGACAATGCACAGTACTGGGCTAGTGTGAGTGATAATGCACAGCACTGGGCTAGTGTGAGTGACAATACACAGCACTGGGCTAGTGTGAGTGACAATACACAGCACTGGGCTAGTGTGAGTGACAATACACAGCACTGGGCTAGTGTGAGTGACAATGCACAGCACTGGGCTAGTGTTACTGACAATGCACAGCACTGGGCTAGTGTGAGTGACAATGCACAGCACTGGGCTAGTGTGTGTGTGTTACAATGCACAGCACTGGGCTAGTGTGAGTGACAATGCACAGCACTGGGCTAGTGTGAGTGACAATGCACAGCACTGGGCTAGTGTGTGTGAGTGACAATGCACAGCACTGGGCTAGTGTGAGTGACAATGCACAGCACTGGGCTAGTGTGAGTGACAATGCACAGCACTGGGCTAGTGTGAGTGACAATGCACAGCACTGGGCTAGTGTGTGTGAGTGACAATGCACAGCACTGGGCTAGTGTGTGTGAGCTGACAATGCACAGCACTGGGCTAGTGTGTGAGTGACAATGCACAGCACTGGGCTAGTGTGAGTGACAAAATGCACAGCACTGGGCTAGTGTGAGTGACAATGCACAGCACTGGGCTAGTGTGAGTGACAATAGCACAGCACTGGGCTAGTGTGAGGTGACAATGCACAGCACTGGGCTAGTGTGTGTGAGTGACAATGCACAGCACTGGGCTAGTGTGAGTGACAATGCACAGCACTGGGCTAGTGTGAAGTGACCAATAGCACAGCACTGGGCTAGTGTGAGTGACAATGCACAGCACTGGGCTAGTGTGAGTGACAATACACAGCACTGGGCTAGTGTGAGTGACAATGCACAGCACTGGGCTAGTGTGTGAGTGACAATGCACAGTAGCTGGGCTAGTGTGGGTGAGTGACAATGACACAGCACTGGGCTAGTGTGTGTGACTGACAATACACAGCACTGGGCTAGTGTGAGGTGACAATGCACAGCACTGGGCTAGTGTGAGTGACAATGCACAGAACTGGGCTAGTGTGTGTGAGGGACACATGCACAGCACTGGGCTAGTGTGAGTGACAATGCACAGCACTGGGCTAGTGTGAGTGACAATACCCAGACAGCACTGGGCTAGTGTGAGTGACAATACACAGACAGCACTGCACTAGTGTGAGTGACAATGCACAGCACTGGGCTAGTGTGAGTGACAAATGCACAGTCCACTGGGCTAGTGTGTGTGGTGACAATTGCACAGCACTGGGGCTAGTGTGAGTGACAATGACACAGACAGCTCTGGGCTAGTGTGAGTGTACAATACACAGCACTGGGCTTAGTGTGTGTGACTGACAATGCACAGCACTGGCTTAGTGGTGAGTGACAATACACAGCACTGGGCTAGTGTGAGCTGACAATGCACACACGGGGGCTAGTGTGAGTGATCAAAGCACAGCACTGGCTAGTGTGAGTGATAATGCACAGCACTGGGCTAGTGTGAGTGACAATGCACAGCACTGGGCTAGTGTTACTGACAATGCACGAGCACTGGGCTAGTGTTAGTGACAATGCACAGCACTGGGCTAGTGTGAGTGACAATGCACAGCACTGGGCTAGTGTGAGTGACAATGCACAGCACTGGGCTAGTGTGAGTGACAATGCACAGCACAGGGCTAGTGTGTGTGAGTGACAATGCACAGCACTGGGCTAGTGTGTGTGACAATGCACAGCACTGGGCTAGTGTGAGTGACAATGCACAGCACTGGGCTAGTGTGTGTGAGTGACAATGCACAGTACTGGGCTAGTGTGAGTGACAATGCACAGCACTGGGGCTAGTGTGAGTGACAATGCACAGCACTGGGCTAGTGTGTGTGACTGACAATGCACAGTACTGGGCTAGTGTGAGTGACAATGCACAGCACTGGGCTAGTGTGTGTGACTGACAATGCACAGCACTGGGCTAGTGTGAGTGACAATGCACAGTACTGGGCTAGTGTGAGTGACAATGCACAGCACTGGGCTAGTGTGAGTGATAATGCACAGCACTGGGCTAGTGTGAGTGACAATGCACAGCACTGGGCTAGTGTTACTGACAATGCACAGCACTGGGCTAGTGTGAGTGACAATGCACAGCACTGGGCTAGTGTGAGTGACAATGCACAGCACTGGGCTAGTGTGAGTGACAATGCACAGCACTGGGCTAGTGTGTGTGACTGACAATGCACAGTACTGGGCTAGTGTGAGTGACAATGCACAGCACTGGGCTAGTGTGAGTGACAATGCACAGCACTGGGCTAGTGTGAGTGACAATGCACAGCACTGGGGTAGTGTGAGTGACAATGCACAGCACTGGGCTAGTGTGAGTGACAATGCACAGCACTGGGCTAGTGTGTGTGACTGACAATGCACAGTACTGGGCTAGTGTGAGTGATAATGCACAGCACTGGGCTAGTGTGAGTGACAATACACAGCACTGGGCTAGTGTGAGTGACAATACACAGCACTGGGCTAGTGTGAGTGACAATACACAGCACTGGGCTAGTGTGAGTGACAATGCACAGCACTGGGCTAGTGTTACTGACAATGCACAGCACTGGGCTAGTGTGAGTGACAATGCACAGCACTGGGCTAGTGTGTGTGTGTTACAATGCACAGCACTGGGCTAGTGTGAGTGACAATGCACAGCACTGGGCTAGTGTGAGTGACAATGCACAGCACTGGGCTAGTGTGTGTGAGTGACAATGCACAGCACTGGGCTAGTGTGAGTGACAATGCACAGCACTGGGCTAGTGTGAGTGACAATGCACAGCACTGGGCTAGTGTGAGTGACAATGCACAGCACTGGGCTAGTGTGTGTGAGTGACAATGCAAAGCACTGGGCTAGTGTGTGTGAGTGACAATGCACAGCACTGGGCTAGTGTGAGTGACAATGCACAGCACTGGGCTAGTGTGAGTGACAATGCACATCACTGGGCTAGTGTGAGTGACAATACACAGCACTGGGCTAGTGTGAGTGACAATACACAGCACTGGGATAGAGTAGGTGATAATGCACATCACTGGGCTAGTGTGTGTGAGGGACAATGCACAAGCACTGGGCTAGTGTAAGTGACAATGCACAGCACTGGGCTAGTGTGAGTGACAATGCACAGCACTGGGCTAGTGTGAGTGACATTACACAGCAATGGGCTAGTGTGAGTGACAATGCACAGCACTGGGCTAGTGTGAGTGACATTACACAGCAATGGGCTAGTGTGAGTGACAATGCACAGCACTGGGCTAGTGTGTGTGAGTGACAATGCACAGTAGTGGGCTAGTGTGTGAGTGACAATGCACAGCACTGGGCTAGTGTGTGTGACTGACAATGCACAGCACTGGGCTAGTGTGAGTGACAATGCACAGCACTGGGCTAGTGTGAGTGACAATGCAGATTGCATTGCATTGCTAGTGTGAGTGACAATACACAGACAGCACTGGGCTAGTGTGAGTGACAATGCACAGCACTGGGCTAGTGTGAGTGACAATACACAGACAGCACTGGGCTAGTGTGAGTGACAATACACAGACAGCACTGGGCTAGTGTGAGTGACAATGCACAGCACTGGGCTAGTGTGAATGACAATGCACAGACAGCACTGGGCTAGTGTGAGTGACAATGCAATGCACAGAACTAGGCTAGTGTGAGTGACTGCACAGCACTGGGCTAGTGTGAATGACAATACACAAACAGCACTGGGCTAGTGTGTGTGACTGACAATGCACAGTACTGGGCTAGTGTGAGTGATAATGCACAGCACTGGGCTAGTGTGAGTAACATTACACAGCACTGGGCTAGTGTTACTGACAATGCACAGCACTGGGCTAGTGTGAGTGACAATACACAGCAGTGGGCTAGTGTGAGTGACAATACACAGCACTGGGTTAGTGTGAGTGACTATGCACAGCAGTGGGCTAGTGTGAGTGACAATACACAGCACTGGGCTAGTGTGAGTGACAATGCACAGCACTGGGCTAGTGTGTGTGAGTGACAATACACAGCACTGGGCTAGTGTGAGTGACAATACACAGCACTTGGGCTAGTGTGTGTGACATTACACAGCACTGGGATAGAGTAGGTGACAATGCACAGCACTGGGCTAGTGTGAGTGACAATGCACAGAACTGGGCTAGTGTGTGTGAGGGACAATGCACAGCACTGGGCTAGTGTGAGTGACAATGCACAGCACTGGGCTAGTGTGAGTGACAATACACAGACAGCACTGGGCTAGTGTGAGTGACAATACACAGACAGCACTGCACTAGTGTGAGTGACAATGCACAGCACTGGGCTAGTGTGAGTGACAATACACAGACCGCACTGGGCTAGTGTGAGTGACAATGCACAGCACTGGGCTAGTGTGAATGACAATACACAGACAGCACTGGGCTAGTGTGAGTGACAATGCACAGCACTGGGCTAGTGTGTGTGACTGACAATGCACAGTACTGGGCTAGTGTGAGTGATAATGCACAGCACTGGGCTAGTGTTACTGACAATGCACAGCACTGGGCTAGTGTGAGTGACAATACACAGCAGTGGGCTAGTGTGAGTGACAATGCACAGCACTGGGCTAGTGTGAGTGACAATGCACAGCACTGGGCTAGTGTGTGTGAGTGACAATGCACAGCACTGGGCTAGTGTGAGTGACAATGCACAGCACTGGGCTAGTGTGTGTGAGTGACAATGCACAGCACTGGGCTAGTGTGAGTGACAATGCACAGAACTGGGCTAGTGTGAGTGACATTACACAGCACTGGGATAGAGTAGGTGATAATGCACATCACTGGGCTAGTGTGAGTGACAATGCACAGCACTGGGCTAGTGTGTGTGAGGGACAATGCACAGCACTGGGCTAGTGAGAGTGACAATGCACAGCACTGGGCTAGTGTAAGTGACAATGTACAGCACTGGGCTAGTGTGTGTGAGGGACAATGCACAGCACTGGGCTAGTGTGAGTGACAATGCACAGCACTGGGCTAGTGTGAGTGACAATACACAGACAGCACTAGGCTAGTGTGAGTGACAATGCACAGCACTGGGCTAGTGTGAATGACAATACACAGCACTGGGCTAGTGTGAGTGACAATGCAGATTGCATTGCATTGCTAGTGTGAGTGACAATGCACAGCACTGGGCTAGTGTGAGTGACAATACACAGACAGCACTGGGCTAGTGTGAGTGACAATACACAGACAGCACTGGGCTAGTGTGAATGACAATGCACAGCACTGGGCTAGTGTGAGTGACAATGCACAGCACTGGGCTAGTGTGAATGACAATGCACAGCACTGGGCTAGTGTGAGTGACAATGCACAGCACTGGGCTAGTGTGAATGACAATACACAGACAGCACTGGGCTAGTGTGAGTGACAATGCACAGCACTGGGCTAGTGTGAGTGACAATACACAGCACTGGGCTAGTGTGTGTGACTGACAATACACCGCACTGTGCTAGTGTGAGTGACAATGCACAGCACTGGGCTAGTGTGAGTGACAATACACAGCACTGGGCTAGTGTGTGTGACTGATAATGCACAGTACTGGGCTAGTGTGAGTGACAATACACAGCACTGGGCTAGTGTGTGTGACTGATAATGCACAGTACTGGGCTAGTGTGAGTGACAATACACAGCACTGGGCTAGTGTGTGTGAGTTACAATACACAGCACTGGGCTAGTGTGTGTGAGGGACAATACACAGCACTGGGCTAGTGTGAGTGACAATGGACAACATTGGGCTAGTGTGAGTGACAATACACATATAGCACTGGGCTAGTGTGAGTGACAATGCACAGCACTGGGCTAGTGTGAATGACAATACACAGACAGCACTGGGCTAGTGTGAATGACAATACACAGACAGCACTGGGCTAGTGTGAGTGAGTAACAATACACAGCACTGGGCTAGTGTGTGTGAGTGACAATGCACAGCACTGGGCTAGTGTGAGTGACGATACACAGACAGCACTGAGCTAGTGTGAGTGGCAATACACAGACTGCACTGGGCTAGTGTGAGTGTAGGTGTAAGTGGTATATGTGAGTTAGTGCACTGGCTAGTGTGAGTGTAGTTATAGATTTTAGTGTGAGACTGCACTGAGCGTAAGTGAGAAGTGAGGAGATTGAGTATGTATCAGTGTAAATAGTATATGAGATCAGTGTGAATAGTATCTGAGATAAGTGTAAATAGTATCTGAGATTTAGTGTAAATAGTATCTGAGATCAGTGTAAATAGTATGAGATCAGTTTAAATAGTATGAGATCAGTGTAAATAGTATGAGATCAGTATAAATAGTATATGAGATCAGTATAAATAGTATATGTGATTAATGTAAATAGTATCTGAGATCAGTGTAAATAGTATGAGATCAGTTTAAATAGTATGAGATCAGTGTAAATAGTATGAGATCAGTGTAAATAGTATGAGATCAGTATAAATAGTATATGAGATCAGTATAAATAGTATATGTGATTAATGTAAATAGTATCTGAGATCAGTGTAAATAGTATATGAGATCAGTGTAAATAGTATATGTGATTAATGTAAATAGTATATGAGATCAGTGTAAGTAGTATATGAGATCAGTGTAAGTAGTATATGAGATCAGTGTAAGTAGTATATGAGATCAGTGTAAATAGTATATGAGATCAGTGTAAATAGTATATGAGATCAGTGTAAATAGTATATGAGATCAGTGTAAATAGTATATGAGATCAGTGTAAATAGTATATGAGATTAGTGTAAATAGTATATGAGATCAGTGTAAATAGTATATGAGATTAGTGTAAATAGTATATGAGATCAGTGTAAATAGTATATGAGATCAGTGTAAGTAGTATATGAGATCAGTGTAAATAGTATATGAGATCAGTGTAAGTAGTATATGAGATCAGTGTAAGTAGTATATGAGATCAGTGTAAATAGTATATGAGATTAGTGTAAATAGTATATGAGATTAGTGTAAATAGTATATGAGATCAGTATACATAGTATATGAGATCAGTATAAATAGTATATGAGATCAGTATAAATAGTATATGTGATTAATGTAAATAGTATCTGAGATCAGTGTAAATAATATATGAGATCAGTGTAAATAGTATATGTGATTAATGTAAATAGTATTTGAGATCAGTGTAAATAGTATATGAGATCAGTGTAAGTAGTATATGAGATCAGTGTAAGTAGTATATGCGATCAGTGTAAATAGTATATGAGATCAGTGTAAATAGTATATGAGATCAGTGTAAATAGTATATGAGATTAGTGTAAATAGTATATGAGATTAGTGTAAATAGTATATGAGATCAGTATACATAGCATATGAGATCAGTGTAAATAGTATATGAGATCAGTGTAAATAGTATATGAGATCAGTGTAAATAGTATATGAGATCAGTGTAAATAGTATATGAGATCAGTGTAAATAGTATATGAGATTAGTGTAAATAGTATATGAGATTAGTGTAAATAGTATATGAGATTAGTGTAAATAGTATATGAGATCAGTATACATAGTATATGAGATCAGTAT
Organism: Bombina bombina; assembly: GCF_027579735.1. Classification (NCBI taxonomy): domain Eukaryota; kingdom Metazoa; phylum Chordata; class Amphibia; order Anura; family Bombinatoridae; genus Bombina; species Bombina bombina. The sequence goes on along the minus strand of NC_069505.1, from coordinate 47,943,790 downwards.
AAATAGTATATGAGATTAGTATAAATAGTATATGTGATTAATGTAAATAGTATCTGAGATCAGTGTAAATAGTATATGAGATCAGTGTAAATAGTATCTGAGATTTAGTGTAAATAGTATATGAGATCAGTGTAAATAGTATATAAGATCAGTGTAAATAGTATATGAGATTAGTGTAAATAGTATATGAGATCAGTGTAAATAGTATATGAGATCAGTGTAAATAGTATATGAGATCAGTGTAAATAGTATATGAGATCAGTGTAAGTAGTATATGAGATCAGTGTAAATAGTATATGAGATTAGTGTAAATAGTATATGAGATCAGTGTAAATAGTATATGAGATTAGTGTAAATAGTATATGAGATCAGTGTAAATAGTATATGAGATCAGTGTAAATAGTATCTGAGATTTAGTGTAAATAGTATATGAGATCAGTGTAAATAGTATATAAGATCAGTGTAAATAGTATATGAGATTAGTGTAAATAGTATATGAGATCAGTGTAAATAGTATATGAGATTAGTGTAAATAGTATATGAGATCAGTGTAAATAGTATATGAGATTAGTGTAAATAGTATATGAGATCAGTATACATAGTATATGAGATCAGTATACATAGTATATGAGATCAGTGTAAATAGTATATGAGATCAGTGTAAATAGTATATGAGATTAGTGTAAATAGTATATGAGATTAGTGTAAATAGTATATGAGATTAGTTTAATAGTATGATATTAGTGTAATTAACATCTTGGTTGCTACAATTGTTTTTCAATAGCCAAATTCCACCCACCAATTGCCTTTTTTCGGAGGAACCAATTTTGGCTTTAGTCTGTAGCTGACAAGGCTTGCCACAGTCATTAGGTTTGTATAAAGTGCATTGTTTTGCAGTTCTTATTTGCTAAAGCCAATTAGGGAATTATATGTAGCGGGATTAGCCTTGAAGAGTCTGCAGGGTACTGTTTCAGTCCTGAGAATTAGAAAAGCCATTTTTCTGAGCTAAATTACATGAAAGGGAGACAAAATAAATACTTAACGTATATTGTAAAGTTTTTTTAACACTCCAAATGAAACCCTTTTATTTTAAAAGCTCAATGTGTTTACTGTCCTTTTAAGCAGCCGAATGACACAAATGTAAAGTGCAGAGTAAGGTTATATGACATCTGAAACTGAGGAGGCAATAAAAACTCAGTGAAATCATGTGACCGATCAGAAATGACACAGTGGGCGGAGACTTGACGATTATGAGTTATATGTTTTGTGTGAGAGACTAACTTTAACCCCTTGGCTTCTACTAAGTATAAAGCAAATTTCATTTATATTCTTATGCCCCTATAATGCTGTAAAAACCTGAACAAACACTTTTATATTTAATTGCTGCATAACCTGGTACTGTCTGTTTTTTTTCTTTCTGGTGTTGTTGGACTGAATAATTCTGCAAAGCAGTGGTTCCGATTTTTAGAATATTATGTGCATCATGCGCGCCCAAACTTCTACAGGAAACCAATTAACCCCTTTATGACCGGCACAAGTTTTTAATGTCTGAACAAAGTTCCGATGTAAACACTTGCTGCAAAAATGAATTCATGGGTTCTTTGATGCAATCGTGTTATTTCAAGGCAGGGGTCGGATCATGGGGGAACTGCCTACGTTGCTAGTCGTGCCCCCAGTACGATCTTGGGGTTGGCTGCAGGATGCCGTCTTTCAGCGTTAAAGCCCAGCGCTGTTAGTATGGCATGGACCGTCCTAACGGTGTGAAGGAGTTAACAGCTCTCAGACTGCCAATACTATAAATTAAGTTAAAGGGACATTGTACATTAGATTTGTCTTTGCATAAATGTTTTGTAGATGATGCATTTATATAGCCCATCTGGGAGTGTTTTTGTAACAATGTATAGTTTTGCTTATTTTTAAATAACATTGTGTTGATTTTCAGACTCCTAACCAAGCCCCACATTTTTAGATGTATACTGATGTCTACAGATTTCTGCTTGCTCCTGTTTGTGGGAAGGTCTGCTCTCAGCCCCTTTCAGTGTATGTCCCAGCCTAACCTCCTCAACAGAGCTAAACTGGGAGCTTCTATGTAAATTTTTAAAAGGTTTTATACTGGATTTTTATATCAGTATCTGTGCATATTCTTCTTTATAGTAGTGTCTGTTACATGCAGTTATATAACAATTGGTGTATACTGTCCCTTTAAAGGAACATTAAAGCATGATTCAGATAGAGCACACAATTATAAACAACTACCCAATTTACTTTATCTAAATGTGCACAATATTTTATATGTACACTTTCTGAGGCACCAGTAACTACTGAGCATGTGCAAGATTCACAGTATAATACATATATGCATTTTGTGATTGGCTGATGGCTGTCACATGGTGCAGGGGAAGGAAAATTTAACTAACTGAAATTTATCAGAATAAAAATCAAATCTGCTGCTCATTTGAATTTCAGACTAAATGCTATTGCATTGTCTTTTTATAATGCATTTGTTGATTATACAATGCTACCGCATTTACTAGTCCTTTAACCCCTTTGTGGCGGAATAATAGTGATCACATGTAAACACTATTCATGAAAATATATGGTTGGGATCGCATCATGGGGGACTTCCTACGCTGCTAGGCCGATCCTTGTTTTCGTCAGAAGGGGAGGCTACCGGGCACCTTATATGGTAGGAGGTTCCATGCCGTCCTAATGGCGTTAAAGCCCAGCACGGTTAAGACGACAGGGAACGCCCTAACGGCGTGAAGGGGTTAATAAAAAATGTTTCCTATTGGTGTAAATGCTTATACTATTCAAAATAAAATGCCCTATGTTTTCAATGGCATCAGTGGGTACAGCTATAATAACAAAAAGCCCCCTTTATTCCTAAACATCAGCTGCTTTTACTTGTTATTGATATAATTGGGTATAATAATGGTATCATCTTTTTTTTTTTTTTTTTTTTAAAACCTCTGAATGTCTGCGGTTGTCAAGGGTTTTACTAGCGCAGCTTCGCTAACAGCGGGAAGGCCGAATAAGTACTGCAGGCCTCACTTCCAGAGACAGATATAGGTCCAGAATACTAGTGGAGCGTCCCTCTCGAACGTTAACTTCACTAGAAGTAAGCTTTCTGCCCATGTCAGGTTGTGCTCGTATTAAACGTTGAAAGCGAACTGTTTTAGCTCACGCGCTAACCCGATGCTCATAAAAAGCTGAACTTACAATATCCTATTCCCCCATAGAAGTTAATGGAGCAAAATAAGTGTGGGGGAGGGGGGAAACTAACACTCTACTCCTGCACAAACCCGATCGCATATTCTCAAGTGAACTAACCCGACATAAAAATATTAATATTTCACATTCTAATGTTCTTCACATAGCAGAATATGTTCTATTTATTCACAAATACATATTTCTATATATATACAGTATATCTGATGGTATTTTGGTACAATACATAATTATCTATACATACTGTATATATGTGTGTGTGTATATATATATATATATATATATACAGTATATATACATATATAAAGTGTATGTTTAGATATATATATAGGAATATCTATTTAAAAATACTTAGAACATATTCTGCTATGTCTTATGTGTGTACATGTAGGAAGGTTGGCCATTGGTTAGCCTGAATTTGTAGGAGGAGTCTTACCCTATATATATTGGCTCATACTCCATTCACTTTGTCTACGTTTCTTTGACGCTTCCCCCACACACCACATCCCGTTTTTTTCTCTTTATCATTTACCTCTTTGGGTATGCCTCCTTTTAGGCATACAATCCATGTGACTATGGCACACCTCAAGTCACTTTTGCTTTACCTATGTTTTAGCTCTTTGCCCCAAGGCAGAATATGGGGTCTATTTATCAAAGTGTCAACCGAAAATACGCTGGAATTCCGCGTCGTAATTGTTGCAAGATTGATCCAACCTAGTTATCAAAGCCTCAAGATCGGCAAATGTTGAAATTTGTGACGTAACATACGATCACGCAATCTCAATCCGACGCAGATTGATGCTTACGTCATTATAGATGTTCCAAATACACATTCAGCTTTTTTTGACACTTTTCCCCATTTATCAAATAGTTAATAGGTACGCTCGCGTCTTTTCCGACACAGCGTACCTAGTTCTCAATCCGCCACCGCAGATGCCATAGAAATCAATGGAAGTCTGAAAGCACCAAAAGCTTATGTTCGATGCTGCAAGACAATGAAATATACCCCATTGATTTATATGGTAGAAAACAAGTTACGTTTACACCTAACACCCTAACATAAACCCCGAGTCTAAACACCCCTAATCTGCCGCCCCTGACATCGCCACAACCTAAATAAAATGTAATTACCCCTATTCTGCCGCTTCCCAACACCGCCGCAACTAAATAAACTTATTTACCCCTAAACCTCTGGCCTCCCACATCACCACCACTAACTATACCTATTAACCCTTTTTAAGGGCCATTGGTAGTTTATTGTAGGCTAGGGTTTTTTTTATTTTGGGGGGGGGCATTTTTATTTTGATAGGGCTATTAGATTTGGTGTATTTTTAAAAAAATTTGATACTTTGGTTTGTTATTTTTTGTAATTTAGTGTTGTAACAGACGGCCAGATTACGAGTTTTGCATTATGAGGGGTGCAGTACTAATTTGCACGTTATTCTCACCGCTCACTTTCCTGCAGCGCTGGTATTACAGGTTTTTACAAACCCGGTGTTAAAAGGCAAGAAGTGAGCGTAGAGTAAAATTGTGCTCCATACCGCACTCCAATACCAGCACTGCTTAAGTCAGCGGTGAGCTGGTTGTACGTGCTCATGTACGATTTCCCCATAGACATCAATGGGGAGAGCCGGCTGAGAAAAAGTCTAATACCTGCAATAAAGCAGCGTAAAGCTCAGTAACGCAGCCCCATTGATTCCTATGGGGAAACACATTTTATGTTTACACCTAACACCCTAACATGAACCCCGAGTCTAAACACCCCTAATCTTACACTTATTAACCCCTAATCTGCCGACACCTACGTTATACTTATTAACCCCTAATCTGCCGCTCCGGACATCGCCGCTGCCACCTACATTATACTTATGAATCCCTAATCTGCTGCCCCCAACATCGCCGACACCTACATTATATTTACTAACCCCTAATCTGCCGCCCCTAACATCACCACCACCTACCTACATTTATTAACCACTAATCTGCCGACCCCAACGTCGCCGCCACTATACTAAAGTTATTAACCCCTAAACCTAAGTCTAACCCTAACACCCCCTAACTTAAATATAATTTAAATAAATCTAAATACAAATTACTATCATTACCATCATTAGGGCATTTGGATGGGCATTGCCCTTAAAAGGGCATTTAGCTCTATTGCGGCCCAAAGCCCTAAACTAAAAAAAAAACACCCAATACACCCTTAAAAAATCCTAACACTAACCCCCGAAGATCCACTTACCGGGAGAAGTCTTCATCCAAGCGGCAAGATGTCCTCAACGAAGCCGGCAGAAGTGGTCATCCAGACGGGCAGAAGTGGTCCTCCAGATGGGCAGAAGTCTTCACACAGACGGCATCTTCTATCTTTATCCTTCCGACGCGGAGCGGCTCCATCTTCAAGACCTCCGGCGCGGGGCATCCTCTTCAATCGACGTCTTCTTCTGGAATGAAGGTACCATTAAGTGAAGTCATCCAAGATGGCATCCCTTTGATGCCGAATGGCTGATAGAATTCTATTGGCTGATGCAATCAGCCAATAGGATTGAACTTCAATCCTATCGGCTGATCCAATATGATTGAACTTCAATCCTATCGGCTGATCCAATAGGATTGAACTTCAATCCTATTGGCTGATCCAATCAGCCAATAGGATTGAGCTCGCATTCTATTGGCTGTTCCAATCAGCCAATAGAATGTGAGCTCAATCCTATTGGCTGATTGGATCAGCCAATAGGATTGAAGTTCAATCCTATTGGCTGATTGCATCAGCCAATAGGATTTTTTCAACATTAATTCCGATTGACTGATAGAATTCTATCAGCCAATTGGAATCAAAGGGACGCCATCTTGGATGATGTCACTTAAAGGTACCTTCATTCCAGAAGAAGATGTCGATTGAAGAGTATGCTCCGCGCCGGATGTCTTGAAGATGGAGCCGCTCCGCGTAGGAAGGATGAAGATAGAAGATGCCGTCTGGGTGAAGACTTCTGCCCGTCTGGAGGACCACTTCTGCCGGCTTCATTGAGGACATCTTGCCGCTTGGATGAAGACTTCTCCCGGTAACTGGATCTTCGGGGGTAAGTGTTAGGATTTTTTAAGGGTGTATTGGGTGTTTTTTTTTTTTTTTTAAGTTAGGGCTTTGGGCCGCAATAGAGCTAAATGCCCATCCAAATGCCCTTTTCAGGGCAATGGGGAGCTTAGGTTTTTTTAGTTAGGGTTTTATTTGGGGGGTTGGTTGTGTGGGTGGTGGGTTTTACTTGTTTGTATTTTTTTTACAGGTAAAAGAGCTGATTTCTTTGGGGCAATGCCCCGCAAAAGGCCATTTTAAGGGGTATTGGTAGTTTAGGCTAGGGTTTTTTTTATTTTGGGTGGGCTTTTTTTATTTTTATTTTGTTAGGTGTTAGTGTAACTTAGGTTAGGTTTTATTTTACAGGTAAATGTGTATTTATTTTAGCTAGGTAGTTATTAAATAGTTAATAACTATTTAGTAACTATTCTACCTAGTTAAAATAAATACAAACTTGCCTGTAAAATAAAAATAAACCCTAAGCTAGCTACAATGTAACTATTAGTTATATTGTAGCTAGTTTAGGGTTTATTTTATAGGTAAGTATTTAGTTTTAAATAGGAATAATTTAGGTAATCATAGCAATTTTTATTTTTATTTATTTTAATTATATTTAAGTTAGGGTTAGAGGACAGCAGATTAGGGTTAATAATATTTAACTAGTGTTTGCGATGTGGGAGTGCGGCGGTTTAGAGGTTAATATGTTCTAGTGGCGGTGATGTCCGGAGCGGCAGATTAGGGGCTAATAATTGAATTTTAGTGTTTGCGATGCGGGAGGGCCTCGGTTTAGGGGTTAATAGGTAGTTTATGGGTGTTAGTGTACTTTTTAGCACTTTAGTTATGAGTTTTATGCTACAGCGTTGTAGTGTAAAACTCATAACTACTGACTTTAAAATGCGGTACGAATCTAGACGGGATAGGGTGTACCGCTCACTTTTTGGCCTCCCAGGACAAGCTCGTAATACCGGCGCTATGGAAGTCCCATAGAAAATAGACTATACGCATTTTACGTAAGTTGATTTGCGGTAAGGCCAAAAAAGGGTGCTGTGTCCCTAAATCTGCAAGACTCGTAATACCAGCGGTAGTAAAAAAGCAGCGTTAGCCGTTAGTGTTTTGTTTAGGTTAATAGTTTAAAATTAGTTTATTTTAATTCTACAGGTAAGTTTTTTTAATTTATATTAAGACAGGGATGTTGTAATTTTAATTTAACTTTAAGGGGTTGTTAGGTTTAGGGGTTAATAGCTTAATTTAGTTTTTTGCGATGTGGGGGGGCTGACGGTTTAGGGGTTAATAGGTTTAGTTAGTGGTGATGATGTGGGAGGCCAGAGGTTTAGGGGTTAATAAGTTTATTTAGTGGCGGCGGTGTCGGGAAGTGGCGGAATAGGGGTTAATATTTTAATTAGTGGCGGCGATGTTGGGAGAGCAGATTAGGGGTTATTAGGTTTATTATAGGATTGGCGATGCGGGAGGGTGGTGGTTTAAGGGTTAATAGGTAGCTTATGGGTGTTAGTGTACTTTGTAGCAGTTTAGTTGGTATAAATAAAGTTGGGAAAAACCTGAATAAAAGTGTTATTAGTTAACAACAGTCCGATGCTCATTGCCCCGTACTTGGTGCGCAGGTTTTTGACGGCTTTGTTTATAAATAAGGAGATTGTATTCAGATCCGCGGCTGCAATGTTAGGCGAGCGTTTTGACACCTACGAATGCACTAAGACTGACGCTTTGATAAATAGACCCCTATGCTGTGATCTGAGATGTCATCCCAGAAAATGCAGCATGTCTGCAGAGAGAACAGGACACATGCAGGAACTATTAGCTCTTTTGCTTTGCAGCAGTGCTTCGCATCAGGCTGTTCTCTTCAAACAGCACTGTGCTCTGGCTGTACTGTGTAAGTTTTCCATAACACAGTGCAGCCACAGCGAAGCACTTTTTAAAGGGAACAGTAAAATATGGAGAAGGACTGGTTCTCATGGATTTTGCTTTATTCTCCAGTTAATCGACACATTGCAGCTGATATAATGCTTTATTGTAGCTGCCTAATACAAAATTACCTGCAGAAAATGTTCTCACTTTAAAAAATCTCATTGCAGAAAGTGAAAAAAGTTCTGCCTCTGGGGCTCTTTGTTACATTACAGTAAGACTCTGAGTACAAATGTATTTGTGTTTATATGTGTATATGTGTCTGTTGATACATATACACACATAAATACATAAATATATATATATATATATATATATATATGTCTGTAGATACATATACACACATAAATATATATATATATGTCTGTAGATACATATATACACATAAATACATAAATATATATATGTCTGTAGATACATATACACACATAAATACATAAATATATATATGTCTGTAGATACATATACACACATAAATATATATATGTCTGTAGATACATATACACACATAAATACATATATATATATATATATATATATATATATATGTCTGTAGATACATATACACACATAAATACATAAATATATATATGTCTGTAGATACATATACACACATAAATACATAAATATATATATATGTCAGTAGATACATATACACACATAAATACATAAATATATATATATATATGTCTGTAGATACATATACACACATAAATACATTAATATATATATGTCTGTAGATACATATACACACATAAATACATAAATATATATATGTCTGTAGATACATATACACACATAAATACATAAATATATATATATATATGTCTGTAGATACATATACACACATAAATACATAAATATATATATATGTCTGTAGATACATATACACACATAAATACATAAATATATATATGTCTGTAGATACATATACACACATAAATACATAAATATATATATATGTCTGTAGATACATATACACACATAAATACATAAATATATATATATATATATATATATATATATATGTCTGTAGATACATATACACACATAAATATATATATATATATATCTCAATGTTAAAGCCCTTTGCCTGCCTTTTTTTCTAACACCTGAGGCCTCATATCTTTGAGCACTTATAACTTTTTTTGTGCAATATTTTATTTTTTTAATAAGATAGTTATTATGATAGTTATTATGATAGTAATAGTAACTTGTAATATTTAATAAGATAGTTATTATGATAGTAATAGTAACTTGTAATACACACATAAATACATAAATATATATATGTCTGTAGATACATATACACACATAAATACATAAATATATATATGTCTGTAGATACATATACACACATAAATACATAAATATATATATGTCTGTAGATACAAATACATATATAAATACATAAATATATATATATATGTCTGTAGATACATATACACACATAAATACATAAATATATATATATATGTCTGTAGATACATATACACACATAAATACATAAATATATATATATGTCTGTCGATACATATACACACATAAATACATAAATATATATATATGTCTGTCGATACATATACACACATAAATACATAAATATATATATATATGTCTGTAGATACATATACACACATAAATACATAAATATATATATGTCTGTAGATACAAATACACACATAAATACATAAATATATATATGTCTGTAGATACATATACACACATAAATACATAAATATATATATGTCTGTAGATACATATACACACATAAATACATAAATATATATATGTCTGTAGATACAAATACATATATAAATACATAAATATATATATATATGTCTGTAGATACATATACACACATAAATACATAAATATATATATATATGTCTGTAGATACATATACACACATAAATACATAAATATATATATATGTCTGTCGATACATATACACACATAAATACATAAATATATATATATATATGTCTGTAGATACATATACACACATAAATACATAAATATATATATGTCTGTAGATACAAATACACACATAAATACATAAATATATATATGTCTGTAGATACATATACACACATAAATACATAAATATATATATGTCTGTAGATACATATACACACATAAATACATAAATATATATATGTCTGTAGATACAAATACATATATAAATACATAAATATATATATATATGTCTGTAGATACATATACACACATAAATACATAAATATATATATATATGTCTGTAGATACATATACACACATAAATACATAAATATATATATATGTTTGTAGATACATATACACACATAAATACATAAATATATAATTATATATATCTCAATGTTAAAGCCCTTTGCCTGCCTTTTTTTCTAACACCTGAGGCCTCATATCTTTGAGCACTTATAACTTTTTTGTGCAATATTTTATTTTTTTAATAAGATAGTTATTATGATAGTAATAGTGACTTGTAATATATTTTTATGTGTTCTGTGACACTATTTTGTATCGCGAAACAGTTAATCAGAGCTCTGAGGACACGATATCCCGACGTTCTTTCACTTTAATTGCGCTCAAGTGATCACTTTTACTTTCAACTTGTTAAATGATCGAAAAATCTGATGCGCAAAAACAGCCGCGATGAACCCCTTATCGCTTGTGCATAACTGTTAGCGCTCCACACGTAATCTAGCCCATAGTGCGGTCTTGTCAACATCAACAAGACCTGCAATATTTCCGGCGCATGTATGTGTGCATCTAAACAACAGCCAATGTACAAGGTCCGTCAATGGCCATTAAGGTGTTAAAAAATGAAATCAGTGGATTTATATATCTCCTTTAACCCTTTTGCTGATAAGCCTCTTTCACACCCCAGTGCTAAGCCGAGCTTTTTATGCCATTGTAAGTCATATTTCAGTGAGTGACTCACACAGTTTATATATGTATATATTATTTATTATATTTCAGCAGGACCAGCAGATTCAGAATATAAGATTATTATATTTATATTTCATTGCAAGGGAGAAGGCTGCAACAAAAATGTTAAAAAATATATTTACTAAATAACTGAAAACAGCCAGGCCATCACTCTCCTACTGTGATCACCTTACTAAATTGTAGTCAAGGGTACACAACTTTGAAAGAGGGGCACAAACAGGTTTATGGGGGTACCTTTGTGCCAGCGTAGACATGGAGGCACATTTTAATGTGGTGACAGTAATCACCTCGCTATACGGACAAAATGTAATTATTTTTTTAATAAAGGAACTTGTACGCTATAAAATAAACTTTATTTGGAGTCTATAAACATTTTAGATTTTTTACTGTGTCCCTAAAGATGCTTTCCCAAGGAAAATCCATGTTTGTGCTGTAACATTTTTTACTTATGGTGGGCTTCTGGCTTATTGATTTTACCACCATTTGGAAGAGCACGTGATTCTTTTTAAAATGAAGGTTCTTGATCGTCTGTAGCTGCTAAGGGAGCTGAGATTGAGAGGGTTAAATAACCTCCCCCCATCCAGTTGAATGCAAATACTGTGACTCCGCCCCTTTATGATACCACCACACTTTTGTGGTGACGGCACTGGCAGTACTGCCCACTAGGCATCCAATGCCCCCGGCCTGTAGTGTGGGGGATCTCTGAAAACAGCTTCTGATCAACGACCCCTTTCCATGACCAGAATACCTCATCATGTGCACACAGGCTGCAATGTGCATGACGAGAACGCCTTGTTATGGGTACTGAAGTGGTTAAAAAACAAAAACACATTTTTTTTATCATTGTTATTCTCTTTTATATCAAATGATAGGTGGGAGTTGAACGGCCTAATAAAACCGGGCTGTAGTTTGCTGGCAGCTGGTGGTAACACAAAGGTGATATCATCTCTCTCCAATGCCTTTTCTCTCTGAACCATAACTTTTCTTTACAAAAATTGAATAAATAAGAGAGATGAATATTAGGTGTGAGGCCGGAAAGTTGGCGAAATTATCCGGGTACTGACAACTAAACAACTGTAAAAACTCTGCCATGACTTAAGAATATACATAAATAAAAAAATACTCTCACACTAAAATCAAAATACTCCCCATTACAACCAGAGTGTTGGATTCTACCTACAATATATTTAGAGGGACACTAAACTCAAATGTTTTCTTTAATGAATCGGATAGAGAAGCAACTTTCTAATTTACTCCTATTAATTTTTCTTCGTTCTTTTGCTATCTTTATTTAAAAAGCAGGTATGTAAGCTTAGGAGCCAGACATTTTTGGTTCAGGACCTGGATTACTCTTGCTCTATCCTAAAATGGGCCGGCTCCTAAGCTTTACATTCCTGCTTTTTAAATAAAGATAGCAAGAGAACGAAGAAAAAATTATAATAGGAGTAAATTAGAAAGTTGCTTAAAATTGCTGCTCTAACTGATTCATGAAAGAAAAAAATTGGGTTTAGTGTCCCTTTAATGGTGCATTGGAAAAAATGTAATTAGGAAAGGTTTTATGTCTAGTTTTAAATTGTTATAGGAAGTCTGTGTGCAGACAGTAATTTATGTCTGTATGTCTGAGCTTAGAGGCACATTAAAGAGTAATTGTGGGCTATAAAGGCCTCTGTGCTCTCTGGCACATGGCAGTCAAAGGGTTAAGTTGTTATCAGCAGGTTGATGGAAGTCAACTCCACAGACCAGTTAATTGTCTCCCCTCCCCCCACAGCAGCTGAAGAACAATAGAGATCAGTGGGTGTAAATGAGGAGAGATAAGGGCAGATCTGCCCCCCTCCTGTGGTAAAGGCAGATGGCTGAAGACCGTACACACACAAATGCAAATAGACCATCAGCAGGTACACAGGGCACCTTGTGTATGTGACACAAAAAGTGTGTGTTCAAAGGCAATAACTGCTGTAATGTTCTGACACCGAGAGCGCAGAATGTATCATGACTGCAAGTAGTGAACCTGTCTGCCTGCAATCGCCACTTAGGGCTCGATTTATTAAACCGTTTGCCCATCTCACAAGAGAACCTGCAGTCAGTATTTATTTTTCCTACCCTCTTGTTCACCTTACCGGGGAGATTGACAGCTCTTGGCTGCGCGTGGTTGACTTGTGCAATGCCGCCCTCTGCTTCTGTCCGACCAATTGCACGAGAGCAGAGCATGTCAACCACCCAAAAAGAGCGAGTGATGGGGTGGTTAATCTCACAGCCTATGGGGTGTTAAATAGGCTGAAGAAGTAGGTACTTAAAGGGACCTAAAACCCCAACATTTTCTTTCATGAATAAGATAGAGCAGTGCTTTCCAAACTGTGTGTCGTGACACATTAGTGTGTCGGCAGCAGTGTATAGGTTTGTCGTGATACATTAGTGTGTCGGCAGAAGTGTGTAGGTGTGTCGTGACACATTAGTGTGTCGGCGGAAGTGTGTAGGTGTGTCGTGACACATTAGTGTGTCGGCGGAAGTGTGTAGGTGTGTCGTGACACATTAGTGTGTCGGCGGAAGTGTGTAGGTGTGTCGTGACACATTAGTGTATCGGCAGAAGTGTGTAGGTGTGTCGTGACACATTAGTGTGTCGGCAGCAGTGTGTAGGTGTGTCGTGACACATTAGTGTGTCGGCAGCAGTGTGTAGGTGTGTCGTGACACATTAGTGTGTCGGCAGCAGTGTGTAGGTGTGTCGTGACACATTAGTGTGTCGGCAGCAGTGTGTAGGTGTGTCGTGACACATTAGTGTGTCGGCGGAAGTGTGTAGGTGTGTCGTGACACATTAGTGTGTCGGCGGAAGTGTGTGGGTGTGTTCCTGCTTCAGCACATTTTTTTTTTTTTATTTAAAATTATTTTTACATTTTCTTTTGGTTTCTGACTTTCTGCCTGCCTGCTATGCATATCATGTGGTTGACACGCGATTGATACCTAGTGGGTCACATATCATCTTAACCTATTGGCGCAGCTTAGCGGGAACTGAAACTATTCCCCCATTGGCGGCACATTGGCTCCTGACTGCACATGTAGCCTCCCCAATCGGCTCGTGACTGCACGTGTAGTCTCCTCAATCGGCTCCTGACTGCACGTGTAGTCTCCTCAATCGGCTCCTGACTGCATGTGCAGTCAGTGAGTGGGACAGCAGTGTGTTTGCAGCGTGGGCAGTAGTCAGCAGTGACGTGCAGTGAGGTCAGAGGCTGGTGAGGCACTAGATATGATACAACGGAGAAACACATGTACAGAGGGCCGCAAGTACCCCCATCAGGGCAGGTTTAAATGATAGCTGAACCAGTACACAGGTGACATAAATAATCAGGTGATGGGTGAGAGCAAGTTAGTAACCACTGAGTTACTGATCAGCTGATTACTTCACCTGTGCACTGATTCAGCTATAATGAAAACCTGGCCTGTTAGGGGTACTTGAGGACCATTGTTGAGAAACACTGCACTAAAGCACCAGCTCATAGGAAATGTATTGATTACCTGGAGAATAAAGCACACATACTCTGCTCACTGACACCCACACACACACACTCTGCTCACATACACACTCACACAATTATGTGGCACAGTGCCAGTTACTAAGCAATTAGAATGATACACAATCTCTTCTCTACTCACTACTGTATTGTAAAAATAGAAATAATTTACCATACAAATTTTATACAAAGGACAAGTTATCAATACTGCCAACACAGCTGCTGCTGCAATATGGTGTTCAAGAAATGCACATCCCACTTAGGTATGCTCTTCAACAAAGGACACCAAAGGATACCAAAAGAATTAAGTACATAATAAAAGTAAAATAGAAAGTTTATTTATTTTTTTGTGTGCAATTTCTATCTGAATGATGGAAATGTAATTATGACTTCCATGTCCCTTTCAAAAACTAATTTGATTTGCTGACATGGGGCCAGTAACAGTTGATGCTAATTCTCAAAATATAAATAACTAGAAAAGTCTATTTAAAATAGCATGCTCTACATCAATAAAAGTTTATTTTTAAATGTCTCCCTTTGACTATGTGTTTAACCAGTTACTTTACAGTGGCATTATTTCTAAAAACATTTAACTGCAATAATTACATATATGTTTTAAATGACTGATTATTTCCTTTTATTAATATAAACTTGTATAAAAGCAGCACATATTAAAAACACAATGCAACAGCTTTCAATTGATTTGTGAATTACAAGTTAACAGCAGTCTTTAAATAAATGGAGACACAGAGAAAAATAAAAATAGATACTGCATCCTCTGACTGAACCGACATAACATATATGGAGTTTGTACCTAATTAAATCAAATAACCATGAAAAAGGGAGGCTTAGCAATATTCTATGTCAAAAACTTAAATTTAAATAATGTGGACACTGCACACTTAACTTCAAACTCTGGGTTTTAAATTATGGATTTAAATTTGAATTGACCCTTTGACTTCCTGTCAGTATTGGGTTATGCTCACTTACTGTCCCCTCCTGTTAATGAGCTGTATCTGAACACTGAACACAATTTGTGAATCACAAGAGATGTGGAATACTACTTTACTCTTCTGCTTGGTGTCATCTGTTCTTAGGTTACCTCAGCTTCCAGTTGTGTCACATGACCCTGCTCACTGCATCCTCCTTCTGATTAATCTATATATCCTTCACTTGCTAGGAGGCATCAAGAGTGGTGCCTCCTATTGGTCCCAATTTTTGCTGCTAATATATTGACAGAACACAGGTGGCGCTGCAGCACAGCTTTTCCATTGACCCATGTACTGCAATGGAGAGAAGCATTCCTGTACCTGCCTCTTCATAGCATTACATGGGGGAAAATATTTTTTTTTGGACTTTTTTTTTTGTTTTAATTAAAATGTAATTAAGCTTTGGCCACATATGGCAGGGTAAGCACTGCCTCCCCTGCCTCTTATGAGTGCACGTCCCTGGTAGTCAGTCAGACTCACCGAGCTCTGAGGGCGGCAGCTTAAACGCTGAGCTGAAGTCAGAAGTCAAAGTGTTGGGTTTTTTTGCAGCTAGCTCCCAGTAGTGCATTGCTGCTCCTGCTCTTGATATATGGATAGGAAGTGGAAGCTTAAAAATGATTGGTGATGAAATGCGAGTGTCTAAACTAAATCCAAAACTAAATGCGTGTGTCTACTAAATATTCAGAAACTGTGCTCATCCCATCAACCTCATACATCCCATTAAAATAGTAAGTAGCTATTGGTGTTATTAAACGTTTTCTAATTCTTGCACTTACATACTGTGACTTGTAAATGCATTTCGTTATTATATAATTTATGTTTGTGTCCGTATCTCTTAAAACAAGTTAGTTTAACCTCCTGTTTGCCAGTACAACTGAATCACTGTGTCACAAAATGATGTAGGTCTAAAAACTGTGTCGCCAACATGAAAAGTTTGGAAAGCTCTGAGATAGAGAATATAATTTTAAACAGCTTTCCAATTTACTTATATTATCTAATTTGTTTAATTCTTGGTATCCTTTGTTAAAAAAGCAGCAATGCACTACTGGAAGCCAATAACATGAGGCATATATGTGCAGGCAACAGCAGCTCCTGGGCCTACCTAGGCATCCTTTTCAACAAAGGATACCAAAAGAACAAAACAATTGAGATAATATAAGTAAATTGGAAAGTTGTTTAAAATCACATGCTTTATCTAAATCATGAAATAAAAAACGTGGGTTTCATGTTTCTTTAAATTTGTGGCCTCAGGCTCGCTCATGCGCCTGCTCCTCATAGCCCCAAAAAGCTTTAAAGGACCATTATGCACTAATATTTTTTACCAGTTATAGTATAGTACCAGTATAGATGTGCTATTATTTAGTATATATGTCCCAATGTAAGATAAATATATTATTCAATTCTTGTTAAATTTAAATCTGGCATTTCGGTCAATTTTGTCTGTGATGTTTGGCATAATTTTGTCTGTGATGTTTGCGCTCCTCACAATAGAGCTGACATCACTGCCAATGACAAGCATGCGATTGCGGCAGCTCACATAGGAGTGCCGCAATCTCATGCTGAATGAGAGCTGAAGTAACCACTAAGGGAATGCATGCGCTCTGCATTCAGTGATTGTGGGAGAGCGCATAGACAGAGCGGCCAAACGTATTCTGAGAAAGGATTTGGGCTTGGTAAGGGTAAAAAAAAATTAAGCGTTCAACTAGAAAAAAATAATACTTACATTATGTTTCAAACTCTCATAAATTATACACTACATGTTCGCAACACACTAAATCCAAAACAGATAAAAAAAATTGGGTGTATAATGTCCCTTTAAATGCAGCTTAACAAATGTACCTATTAAAGGGACCCTGCCAAGACCACAATATGTACTAGGGCTGTGCATTCACTACAACACACTAACATGTGCAAATACAGATCTTAGTGTCTTGCACTTTCAAAAGAAGAAATCCTTCCCGAAAATAGCAAAATGTCACTGGCAGCCGCCATATTTGACATTCGTTTCATAACGCATAGTCTCAATGCACATCCCTACTATGCACCACAGATCAAAACACACAGGTAATACAGAGAGCCAAAAAAGGCCAGCTCATCTTACACAGTTGTAAAAGAGAGGAACCCACGCAAAACACACAGCCGACAGCTCACAACACAAGTACTAATTCTTAAAGTTACACTCACACGTGTATTGCAAGCTTTCCCTTTAACACTGTCACTACTGGCTATAGGGAAAACATGACTACTGGAAAACCAATTAATTTAATCCAATCTAATTTTTGTGTGTAGCTGTAAGAGATATTATCTTTATGGTAGACCAGCGCTGCCACTGTTATGTACATACATCTATGATACTGTAGATTTAGTGGTGGGGAACATGCCTGGTATTTCTGGGCTGGATCATCCTTTATTGACAGGATCAGACTGATAGACTTCATAACTGGGCTAAAAGAGGTTGTTCCTAGGTGATGACTCGCTATAGAACAAGGGTGATGGGAAAACCAGACGTGGACTAATGTCCCTATAGGCTACGGTGGCACCTCACTAATAGGAGAAGGGCCAAAATGATTTGTTTCTAAGTCCTTTATGCAAAAGAGGATTGCCTAGTAATACAGGGCTGGACCGTCCTTGTTGGGCAGGATCAGACTGATATACTTCAGGAAATTGCTTGTCTGTGAAAACACAATTGTGTTAAAAGATGCTTGCAGGTGGTGATTTACTAAAGAACAAGCTTCAGAACCATTGCTTGTTCCTGGCTGAGCGCATCTCCTTCTGTAAAAGTGTATTCAGTGCAATTATGTGTGAGATCCAATATGCTGTACCTTCTATCAGCACAAATGTCACTTGCATATATCATGATGGGTAGTATTAATAAACAAGACAAGTTGCAATATCTGAAAAAATATCCAGGGACACTTTGCGCAGCGAGCTGTCTAGTAAGCAGGGTATGGAGGTATTGGCCACGCCTACTGATTGGTTCTGTAGCTCCGCCCACTTTGCCCCAACTCAAAACACCAAATGTAAATTGCACTCGGTATGCAGAAAACATTACATATTGTATTATTCACACTGATCTGTAAACTGCAGGAGATTTACAGATGTCAAGCACCAAATTACATATACAGGCGAACCTCTGGGATATTATGGGTTTGATTCCAGACTACCCCAATAAAGCAAATATAGCAATAAAGTGAGTTACACTATATTTTTTTGGTTCCCAGTACATATAAAAGTCATATTTACACTATACTGTAATCTATTAAGTGTGCAATAGCATTATGTCTACAAAAAACAATGTACATAACTTAATACCTTATTTATTATTATTATAGGTTATTTTTAGAGCGCCAACAGATTCCGCAGCACTATAAACATAGGTGATATACAAGGTAACATTTATAGCGATAAAATGGGTAGATGGCCCTGCAGAGAGTTGCACTGTTGTAGTCAACTCTTATGAAGGTGACCTGCAAACAGTAGGGCTCTTAGGCTTACATGCTAAGGGGGTTCAAAGGGATAGCAATGGAGGAGAGGAACTGGGATTAGGAAATATTAATGTAGGTTGTATGCATCCTTGAACAGTAGAGTCTTGAGGGAGCGCTTGAAGCTTTCAAAACTAGGGGAGAGTCTTGTGGAGCGAGGTAGAGAGTTACACAAGATGGGAGCCAGTCTGGAGAAGTCCTGTAAGCGGGAATGTGAGGAGGTAACAAGAGAGGAGGAGAGGACGAGGTCATGAGCAGAGAAAAAGGGATGGAAGGGAGAGTATCTGGAGACAAGGTCTGAAATATAGGGGGGAGCAGTGCAGTTGAGGGCTTTGTATGTCAGAGTCATAATTTTGTGTTTGATCCTAGAGGCAAGAGGAAGCCAGTGAAGGGATTGGCAGACAGGTGCAGCAGATGAAGAGCGATGTGTAAGGAAGATGAGCCTGGCAGAGGCATTCATTATGGATTGTAAAGGAGCTAGGCGGCAGCTAGGGAGACCAGAGAGGACGGGGTTGCAGTAGTCGAGGCGGGAGAGGATGAGAGAGTGGATTAAAATCTTTGTTGTGTCTTGTGTAAGAAAATTTCTAATTTTTGCAATGTTTTTAAGGTTGAAGCGGCAGGCTTTAGCCAAGGACTGAATGTGAGGAGTGAAAGAAAGATCTGAGTCAAGTGTGACCCCAAGACATCGGGCATGCAGGGTAGGGGTAATGATGGAGTTGTCGACAGTTATAGAGAGATGGGGGTGGAGATTTTAGAAGGAGGGAAAATAAGGAGCTCAGTTTTGGAGAGATTTAGCTTAAGGTAGTGAGCGGACATCCAGGAAGAGATGTGAGAGACACAGACACGGGATAGCATGGAAGGAGATAGTTCTGGTGCAGAGAGGTAGATTTGGGTCTCATCAGCATACAAATGATATTGAAACCTGTGGGACTTTATTAAGGAACCTAATGATGATATGTAGATTGAGAAGAGAAGGGGACAGAGGACAGAGTCTTGTTGATGGGGCAGAGGAAGACCCAGAGAAGGCTACACTAAAGGTACGGCTAGACAGGTAGGAAGAGAACCACGAGAGGGTTGTGTCACAAATGCCAACGGATTGGAGGGTTTGGAGCAAAAGAGGGTGGTCACCAGTATCAAAGGCTGCAGACAGATCAAGGAGGATAAGCAGAGAGAAGTGGCCTTTGGATTTTGCTGTAAGTAGGTAATTGGTAACCTTAACGATTGCTGTCTCTGTGGATAGATGGGTTCGAAATCCAGATTGCAATGGGTCAAGGAAGGAGTATAATGTAATGAACTGGGATAGGCGTGCATAGATACTAGCTTTTCAAGAAGCTTTGAGCCAAGAGGGAGTAGGGAAATAAGGCGATAGATAGATAGGTTGGATCGAGAGAAAGTTCTTTGAAGATAGGTGTGACCAGTGCTTGTTTTAGCGATGAGGGAAATATACCGGTGCTGTGGGAGAGGTTGAAAATGCATGTGAGTATAGGGGTAAGGGTAGAAGAGAGGGAGTGGAGTAGCTGTGAAGGGATAGGGTCAAGGGGACAGATAGTGAGGTGAGAGGATAGTATAAGGGCAGAAACCTCTTCCTCAGTAAAGAAAGAGCTAAATATATGGGTATGTGGTTTTTGGTTGATTGTGAGCTTTTGAGAGAGTGAGAGACTGGAAGTATGTTGGGAGCTGATTTTGTTTCTGATGGAATCGATTTTGTTATTGAAGTAGCTGGCAAAGTCTTGAGCTGACAGAGAAGTTGTATTAGGAGGTTGGGGTGGGCGGAGAAGAGAATTGAAAGTGGAGAACAGACATTTTGGGTTTGAAGAAAGAGTAGAGATAAGAGTAGAGAAGTAATGTTGCTTATAGAGATTAAGGGCAGAGAAGTAGGAGTTCAAGATTTACTTGCAATGAAGAAAGTCAGCTGAACTCCAAGATTTCCTCCAGTGCTGCTCAGCAGTAGTGGAACATCTGCGTAGGTACCGTGTCAGAGGATTGTGTGCCAGGGCTGAGGGTTAGTGTGTGATTTCTGAGCTATGGTAAGAGGGACCAGATTATCAGGGACCGATGTAAGGGTGGAATTATAGTGGCAGATAGATTGGTCAGGGCAGGAAAAGGAGGAGATGGATGAGAGGGGAGGTTCGAGAGAACTAGCGAGCAGGGCCGGCTACTCCCGTGGCGCCCCCCCCCCCCAGTAATGCATTGCTGATATATAACATGCATATAGAAAAATCAATTTAAAGGGACAGTAAACATTAATATGTTTTTACTATAATTTTGCAGCATAAATATATATTTATTTTGCTGTTCGAAAAAAGCCCTTTGTTAATATCCCCCAAATCCTCCTTCCTGGCACAGCATTTTTTTTATTTATTTTGCAAACATGACACTGTCACACAAACCAATCTCCATAGACCACAATCTAGCAGCTCTTCTCATTCATTCATGGAATCTTATTACATATAAACTGATGGGTGATGCTGTCTGTCCAAAGAGGCAGTGACCGGAGAGGAGGTGGAGAGGAGGTATTTATGTGTTTGCATGTGTACATACCCCCCAACTATCTCGATTTTCACGGGACAGTCCCGATTTTAGGGGTCTGTCCCCCTGTCCCGGGTTGCTAGCCATCTGTCCTGATTTGCCCCATGCATTAATTTTTTATTTTTGTTTAAATTCTATTGGGCCCATACTCAGAAGCAGCTGGCTTTGCTCTCACAAGGCTAGATACCTGTTAGATTCCCTGTGGAAAAGGAATGGTGTGTGGGTTAAGCAGAAGTAAGAAGGCTGTATACCCTCTGACCTCAGGTAATGGTGACCTCTAACCTCTGGTAGTGATGATGTCTAACCCCTGGTGATAATACTAGCATGCCTTCAGTTTTATACAATGAGCAGTGCTAATACCAGGGTAACGAACAGTGGCAGCCGCAGACTGCCAGCTAATGTGCTTGCCAACCCCAGGACCCCATACAATGAATTACAGATACCCATATATGATGTAGTGTGTGTATCTATCTGTATCCATAACTGTTTGTGTGTATCTGTATGTATAAGTTTATGCTATGTAGTGTGTGTGTGTGTGTGCATGTATAAATGTAAGCTGTGTAGTGTGTGTATGTGTATCTGCATGTATAAGTGTGTATCTGCATGTATAAGTGTATGCTATGTAGTGTGTGTGTGTCTGCATGTATAAGTGTATACTATGTAGTGTCTGTGTATCTGCCTGTATAAGTGTATGCTATGTAGTGTGTGTGTATCTGCATGTGTAAGTGTATGCTATGTAGTGTTTGTGTATCTGCATGTATAAGTGTATGCTATGTAGTGTGTGTGTGTGTATCTGCATGTATAAGTGTATGCTATGTAGTGTGTGTGTATCTGCATGTATAATTGTATGCTATGTAGTGTGTGTGTATCTGCATGTATAAGTGTATGCTATGTAGTGTGTGTGTATCTGCATGTATAAGTGTATGCTACGTAGTGTGTGTGTATCTGAATGTATAAGTGTTTGCTATGTAGTGTGTGTGTATCTGCATGTATAAGTGTATGCTATGTAGTGTGTGTGTATCTGCATGTATAAGTGTTTGCTATGTAGTGTGTGTGTATCTGCATGTATAAGTGTATGCTATGTAGTGTGTGTGTATCTGCATGTATAAGTGTATGCTATGTAGTGTGTGTGTATCTGCATGTATAAGTGTATGCTATGTAGTGTGTGTGTATCTGCATGTATAAGTGTATGCTATGTAGTGTTTGTGTATCTGCATGTGTAAGTGTATGCTATGTAATGTGTGTGTATCTGCATGTGTAAGTGTATGCTATGTAGTGTGTGTGTATCTGCATGTGTAAGTGTATGCTATGTAGTGTGTGTGTGTGTATCTGCATGTATAAGTGTATGCTATGTAGTGTGTGTGTATCTGCATGTATAAGTGTATGCTATGTAGTGTGTGTATCTGCATGTGTAAGTGTATGCTATGTAGTGTGCTACTGTGCATTTTTGCTGACTTTAAAGGCCAGAATCTAGAATATTAATGGGGAATGCAGAGAGCAGTTTTAAAGAATTTACTATTAAATGTCCAATTGAGATAAAAATATTTAGCAATGTCTTTGCAAAGGCTAATTAAATACATAGCTCACATAGCCATACCAGTGGTTTGAGCTTGTGTTTGATTTGCTGCCTATGGCCTAGATTTGGAGTTTGGCGGTAGCCGTGAAAACCAGCGGTAGAGGCTCCTAACGCTGGTTTTAGGCTACCTCCGGTATTTGGAGTCACTCAAAAAAGGGTCTAGCGCTCACTTTTCAGCCGCGACTTTTCCATACCGCAGATCCCCTTACGTCAATTGCGTATCCTATCTTTTCAATGCGATTTTTATAACTCCGGTATTTAGAGTCGTGGCTGAAGTGAGCGTTAGAAATCTAACGACAAAACTCCAGCCGCAGAAAAAAGTCAGTAGTTAAGAGCTTTCTGGGCTAACGCCGGTTCATAAAGCTCTTAACTACTGTACTCTAAAGTACACTAACACCCATAAACTACCTATGTACCCCTAAACCGAGGCCGCCACTCGATTACATTTTTTTTTAACCCCTAATCTGCTGACCGCCACCTACGTTATACTTATGTACCCCTAATCTGCTGCCCCTAACACCGCCGACCCCTATATTATATTTATTAACCCATAACCTGCCCCCCACAACGTCGCAGCCAGCTACCTACAATAATTAACCCCTAATCTGCCGACCGCAAAGTTCCGCCACCTACATTATAGCTATGTACCCCTAATCTGCTGCCCCTAACACCGCCGACCCCTATATTATATTTATTAACCCCTAATCTGCCCCCCTCAACGTCGCCTCCACCTGCCTACACTTATTAACCCCTAATCTGCCGAGCGGACCGCACCGCTATTATTATAAAGTTATTAACCCCTAATCCGCCTCACTAACCCTATAATAAATAGTATTAACCCCTAATCTGCCCTCCCTAACATCGCCGACACCTAACTTCAATTATTAACCCCTAATCTGCCGACTTGAGCTCACCGCTATTCTAATAAATGTATTAACCCCTAAAGCTAAGTCTAACCCTAACACTAACACCCCCCTAAATTAAATATAATTTTAATCTAACGAAATTAATTAACTCTTATTAAATAAATGATTCCTATTTAAAGCTAAATACTTACCTGTAAAATAAATCCTAATATAGCTACAATATAAATTATAATTATATTATAGCTATTTTAGGATTAATATTTATTTTACAGGTAACTTTGTATTTATTTTAACCAGGTACAATAGCTATTAAATAGTTAAGAACTATTTAATAGCTAAAATAGTTAAAATAATTACAAATTTACCTGTAAAATAAATCCTAACCTAAGTTACAATTAAACCTAACACTACACTATCAATAAATTAATTAAATAAAATACCTACAATTACCTACAATTAAACCTAACACTACACTATCAATAAATTAATTAAATACAATACCTACAAATAACTACAATGAAATAAACTAACTAAAGTACAAAAAATAAAAAAGAACTAAGTTACAAAAAATAAAAAAATATTTACAAACATAAGAAAAATATTACAACAATTTTAAACTAATTACACATACTCTAAGCCCCCTAATAAAATAACAAAGCCCCCCAAAATAAAAAAATGCCCTACCCTATTCTAGATTACTAAAGTTCAAAGCTCTTTTACCTTACCAGCCCTGAACAGGGCCCTTTGCGGGGCATGCCCCAAGAAGTTCAGCTCTTTTGCCTATAAAAAAAACATACAATACCCCCCCCCCCAACATTACAACCCACCACCCACATACCCCTAATCTAACCCAAACCCCTCTTAAATAAACCTAACACTAAGCCCCTGAAGATCTCCCTACCTTGTCTTCACCTCACCGGGTTCAGCGATCGGTCCAGAAGAGGGTCCGAAGTCTTGATCCAAGCGGAGCAAGAAGAGGTCCTCCATCCGGTAGAAGTCTTCATCCAAGCGGGGCAGAAGAGGTCTTCCATCTGATTGAAGTCTTCATCCAAGCGGGATCTTCTATCGTCATCCATCCGGAGCGGAGCGGCAGGATCCTGAAGACCTCCGACGCGGAACATCCATCCTGGCCGACGACTGAACGACGAATGACGGTTCCTTTAAATGACGTCATCCAAGATGGCGTCCCTCGAATTCCGATTGACTGATAGGATTCTATCAGCCAATCGGAATTAAGGTAGGAATATTCTGATTGGCTGATGGAATCAGCCAATCAGAATCAAGTTCAATCCGATTGGCTGATCCAATCAGCCAATCGGATTGAACTTGATTCTGATTGGCTGATTCCATCAGCCAATCAGAATATTCCTACCTTAATTCCGATTGGCTGATAGAATCCTATCAGCCAATCGGAATTCGAGGGACGCCATCTTGGATGACGTCATTTAAAGGAACCGTCATTCGTCGTTCAGTCGTCGGCCAGGATGGATGTTCCGCGTCGGAGGTCTTCAGGATCCTGCCGCTCCGCTCCGGATGGATGACGATAGAAGATCCCGCTTGGATGCAGACTTCAATCGGATGGAAGACCTCTTCTGCCCCGCTTGGATGAAGACTTCTACCGGATGGAGGACCTCTTCTTGCTCCGCTTGGATCAAGACTTCGGACCCTCTTCTGCACCGATCGCTGAACCCGGTGAGGTGAAGACAAGGTAGGGAGATCTTCAGGGGCTTAGTGTTAGGTTTATTTAAGGGGGGTTTGGGTTAGATTAGGGGTATGTGGGTGGTGGGTTGTAATGTTGGGGGGGGGTATTGTATGTTTTTTTTTACAGGCAAAAGAGCTGAACTTCTTGGGGCATGCCCCGCAAAGGGCCCTGTTCAGGGCTTGTAAGGTAAAAGAGCTTTGAACTTTAGTAATCTAGAATAGGGTAGGGCATTTTTTTATTTTGGGGGTCTTTGTTATTTTATTAGGGGGCTTAGAGTAGGTGTAATTAGTTTAAAATTGTTGTAATATTTTTCTTATGTTTGTAAATATTTTTTTATTTTTTGTAACTTAGTTCTTTTTTATTTTTTGTACTTTAGTTAGTTTATTTCATTGTAGTTATTTGTAGGTATTGTATTTAATTAATTTATTGATAGTGTAGTGTTAGGTTTAATTGTAGGTAATTGTAGGTATTTTATTTAATTAATTTATTGATAGTGTAGTGTTAGGTTTAATTGTAACTTAGGTTAGGATTTATTTTACAGGTAAATTTGTAATTATTTTAACTATTTTAGCTATTAAATAGTTCTTAACTATTTAATAGCTATTGTACCTGGTTAAAATAAATACAAAGTTACCTGTAAAATAAATATTAATCCTAAAATAGCTATAATATAATTATAATTTATATTGTAGCTATATTAGGATTTATTTTACAGGTAAGTATTTAGCTTTAAATAGGAATAATTTATTTAATAAGAGTTAATTAATTTTGTTAGATTAACATTATATTTAATTTAGGGGGGTGTTAGTGTTAGGGTTAGACTTAGCTTTAGGGGTTAATACATTTATTAGAATAGCGGTGAGCTCAAATCGGCAGATTAGGGGTTAATAATTGAAGTTAGGTGTCGGCGATGTTAGGGATGGCAGATTAGGGGTTAATACTATTTATTATAGGGTTAGTGAGGCGGATTAGGGGTTAATAACTTTATTATAATAGCGGTGCGGTCCGCTCGGCAGATTAGGGGTTAATAAGTGTAGGCAGGTGGAGGCGACGTTGTGGGGGGCAGATTAGGGGTTAATAAATATAATATAGGGGTCGGCGATGTTAGGGCAGCAGATTAGGGGTACATAGGGTAATGTAAGTAGCGGCGGTTTACGAAGCGGTAGATTAGGGGTTAATAATAATATGCAGGGGTCAGCAATAGCGGGGGCGGCAGATTAGGGGTTAATAAGTGTAAGGTTAGGGGTGTTTAGACTCGGGGTACATGTTAGAGTGTTAGGTGCAGACGTAGGAAGTGTTTCCCCATAGGAAACAATGGTGCTGCGTTAGGAGCTGAACGCGGCTTTTTTGCAGGTGTTAGGTTTTTTTTCAGCTCAAACAGCCCCATTGTTTCCTATGGGGGAATCGTGCACGAGCACGTTTTTGAGGCTGGCCGATTGCGTAAGCAACTCTGGTATCGAGAGTTGAAGTTGCGTTAAATATGCTCTACGCTCCTTTTTTGGAGCCTAACGCAGCCTTTATGTGGACTCTCAATACCAGAGTTATTTTTATGGTGCGGCCAGAAAAAAGCCAGCGTTAGCTTTTCGGGTCGTTACCGACAAAACTCTAAATCTAGCCGTAAGTGTATTAAAATATATGACTTTATTTAGAATTTTATTTATATTACTTTAACCTTATGATTTTTTTAAGCCCCGTCCACCACATTTCAATTTTTTTTAGTCGGGGGGGGGGGGGGGGGGGGGGGGGGTTGTCCCTCTTTTGAATTTTGAAATGTTGGGAGGTATGTGTGTATTTATGTGTTTATATGCATATTCATGTGTATATATGTGAATGTATGTGTATTTATGTGTTTGTATGTGTATATACTGTATGTGTTTGTATGTGTATATATGTGTATTTATGTGTATATACTGTATGTGTTTATATGTGTATATATGTGTATTTATGTGTATATACTGTATGTGTATGTATGTGTATATATGTGTATTTATGTGTTTATATGAGTATATACTGTAAGTGTTTGTATGTGTATATTTGTGTTTGTATGTGTATATACAGTGGGGCAAAAAAGTATTTAGTCAGCCACCAATTGTGCAAGTTCTCCCACTTAAGAAGATGAGAGAGGCCTGTAATTTTCATCATAGGTATACCTCAACTATGAGAGACAAAATGTGGAAACAAATCCAGACAATCACATTGTCTGATTTGGAAAAATTTTATTTGCAAATTATGGTGGAAAATAAGTATTTGGTCAATATCAAAAGTTCATCTCAATACTTTGTTATATATCCTTTGTTGGCAATGACAGAGGTCAAACGTTTTCTGTAAGTCTTCACAAGGTTGTCACACACTGTTTGCTGGTATGTTGGCCCATTCCTGCATGCAGATCTCCTCTAGAGCAGTGATGTTTTGGGGCTGTCGCCAGTGGAGGCTCCTCCATTTGAGCACACTCGCATGTGCCCCCCTCAGTATCCCAGAAGAAAAAAAAAATCAGAAAAAAATATATAATTTTTCCAATAGCCCCCTATTGAAAAAATTGTATATTTTTTACCCCCAGAAAAAAATACAATATAAACATATTTTTTTCCATTTATTTAATGATCTGATTCTGATGTCTGATGATCATGCCACTGCCAGCCTAAATAATATTATTGTCCAATGAATCACAAATACAGTATAATGTATTACTTACATACAAAGCCCTAACCGCACGTGCGATAGCCTAAGCTATGGCACTGTGCTTTGCGCATTGTAAAATTGCCTGCTGCGCAGCTCCCAGCCTCCCCATCCCCATAGTTAGCTGTTCGCACACTTCAGCCTGTGCGAGGGGTGGGAGGTGTTAGAGAGAGACAGGCAGCAGGCCATCAGCAGCCAGTGACAGAGAAGAGCGTCATCACTCACAGTCACGTGATGACGCTCGACAAGCTCCTCCCAGCTCAACGGCGCGAAATCCCATTGCGGAGATGGTCGTTGAGCTGAGAGGAGCTCTCTGGGCTGGAGCAGTGAAGTGGAGCTTCCTAGGCGAGCCTCAAGCACCCCCCACCGGCAGCAATGAGGACCGGACCTGGACGCGTTTACCATCAGGCCACTGCTGCCGAGGAGGTAACTTGGTCAGTCAATTTTTTTGGGGTGGTCATCATATTTTAAACAAAAATTGCTGCCGCAGCCACCTGACAGCCTGACTCTGAACCGATAGAGAGGGTGGGGCCGGGGTTCATGGCCGTACACAGGGGGTATTTATATTTTACAATTGATTTTTTTAAATTTATTCCCATTATTTTGGCATTTATCTGCATACTGTTCTTTAGAAGTGAGTTAAGCTTGGTGATCTATTCAGGGCTCTGTCAGTTTCCTTATTTTGAGTGTAAGCAAAATGTTCCAGCATTTTTGTTTATAGTTATCATCATCAGTTACCCTGTTTGAGGTGATATTACTAAGATGTGTGTTGTTATTACTGTACAGCATCTCCCATAATGCTGAAACTGACTGTAATTGTTGTTAGTGGTTTGACCTGGCTGGTATCTCATGTAACATAATTCTTACAAATGGAATTTTGACCATAAAAGCTGAAGAAAACTGCTCCATGTGCTGATCTTATATCTAAACAGTGGGCAATTGGATTTAGGATTAGTAGCCCCTAAATAACTGTCTGAGAGATGTGATGTGTCATTATGAAAAACATGACTATTGCCAAGTCATTTTTTTGTTCTCCAGCAGCCATGGGATTACTAGAAATAAAGGGAGAGCCCGGGCAGGCTTATTGAGAAAATATGGCTACAGCTGTGTATCAAGGGTGGTGGTGATTATACTGCACGGTCATCACCTCTTGGGCTGAGGACTCATGGTCATGTCATGACCAAGTTCATATTTAATAAGACAGAGAGTGCCTAGAACATTGCTCTTTTTTTTGGTATGGCTTCCAAATCTCTGCCTGCCTTGTAATATCCATAGTATTTTTTTATTTAATTAGCAAGAAAAACAAATAGCTAAGTTGACAATAAATAGTTACAGGGGATTATCAAAGGGGCTCTTTGAGAATCCCCTGTAACTATTTATTGTCAAGATATGTGTTACTTATGTATGTGTGCATGTATGTGTGCATGTATGTGTGTATGTGTTGTGTAGAATTATTAGTGTTTAAAAGGGCAGCTCTCTACAACTGTCACATTACACAGTTTTGTGTAAGACTGATTAAAGCTACATTTATTCAGGCAAAATCTTTTAAGTTATTGTGGCATAAAACAACTTTAGATTGTAATATAAAATATTTAACTGGACATGGAACCCAAATGTTTCCTTTCATGATTCAGATAGCACAATTTTAAACAACTTTCCAATTTACTTCTGTTATCTAATATGCTTTGTTCTCTTGATATCTGTTGTAAAAAAGGATACCTAGGTAGGCTCAAAAGCAGCAATGCACTACTGGGAATTAACTGATGTTTAGTGCCTGCACATATATGCCTCATGTCATTGACTCACCCAATATGTTCAACTAGCTCTCAGTGAGATATTGATGCTCTTTCAATAAAGAATACAAAGAGAATGAAGCAAATTTGATAATATAAGTTATATATAGATATATATACATACACACATACATTAAAATGGGCGGAGCCATCTGAGGGGCGGGGCTAGTGCTCCCCCATCCTCAAAAGTCACGAGCCGCCACTGGCTGTCGCTGGGCAACACAGACTTTCAACTCTATGGGGTTGAGATCTGGAGACTGGCTAGGCCACTCCAGGACCTTGAAATGCTTCTTACGAAGCCACTCCTTCCTTGCCCGGGCGGTGTGTTTGGGATCATTGTCATGCTGAAAGACCCAGCCACGTTTCATCTTCAATGCCCTTGCTGATGGAAGGAGGTTTGCACTCAAAATCTCACGATACATGGCCCCATTCATTCTTTCATGTACACGGATCAGTCGTCCTGTTCCCTTTGCAGAGAAACCGTCCCAAAGCATGATGTTGCCACCCCCATGCTTCACAGTAGGTATGGTGTTCTTTGGTTGCAAATCAGCATTCTCTCTCCTCCAAACACGACGAGTTGTATTTCTACCAAACAGTTCTACTTTGGTTTCATCTGACCATATGACATTCTCCCAATCTTCTTCTGGATCATCCAAATGCTCTCTAGCATACTTCAGACGGGCCTGGACATGTACTGGCTTAAGCAGGGGGACACATCTGACACTGCAGGATCTGAGTCCCTGGCGGTGTAGTGTGTTACTGATGGTAGCCTTTGTTACGTTGGTGCCTGTTCTCTGCAGGTCATTCACTAGGTCCCCCATTGTGGTTCTGGGATGTTTGCTCACCGTTCTTGTGATCATTTTGACCCCACGGGGTGAAATCTTGCGTGGAGCCCCAGATCGAGGGAGATTATCAGTGGTCTTGTATGTCTTCCATTTTCTAATTATTGCTCCCACAGTTGATTTCTTCACACCAAGCTGCTTGCCTATTGCAGATTCAGTCTTCCCAGCCTGGTGCAGGTCTACAATTTTGTTTTGGTGTCCTTCGACAGCTCTTTGGTCTTCACCATAGTGGAGTTTTTAGTGTGACTGTTTGAGGTTGTGGACAGGTGTCTTTTATACTGATAACAAGTTCAAACAGGTGCCATTAATACAGGTAATGAGTGGAGGACAGAGGAGCCTTTTAAAGAAGAAGATACAGGTCTGTGAGAGCCAGAAATCTTGCTTGTTTGTAGGTGACCAAATACTTATTTTCCACCATAATATGCAAATAAATTATTTCCAAATCAGACAATGTGATTGTCTGGATTTGTTTCCTCATTTTGTCTCTCATAGTTGAGGTATACCTATGATGAAAATTACAGGCCTCTCGCATCTTCTTAAGTGGGAGAACTTGCACAATTGGTGGCTGACTAAATACTTTTTTGCCCCACTGTATGTGTGTATATATATATATGTGTGTATTTATGTGTATATACTGTATGTGTTTATATGTGTATTTATATGTGTATTTATGTGTATATACTGTATGTGTTTATATGTGTATTTATATGTGTATATACTGTATGTGTTTATATGTGTATATACTGTATGTGTATGTATGTGTATTTATGTGTATATGTGTATATGTGTATATACTGTATGTGTATGTATATATGTGTATATGTGTTAGTATGTGTATATACTGTATGTGTTTATATGTGTATTTATATGTGTCTTTATGTGTATATACTGTATGTGTTTATATGTGTATTTATATGTGTATTTATGTGTATATACTGTATGTGTTTATGTGTATATACTGTATGTGTATTTATGTGTATATGTGTTTGTATGTGTATATACTGTATGTGTATGTATATGTGTTTGTATGTGTATATACTGTATGTGTTTATATGTGTATTTATATGTGTATTTATGTGTATATACTGTATGTGTTTATACTGTATGTGTTTATATGTGTATTTATGTGTATATACTGTATGTGTTTATATGTGTATATACTGTATGTATGTGTATTTATGTGTATATGTGTTTGTATGTGTATATACTGTATGTGTTTATATGTGTATTTATGTGTATATACTGTATGTGTATATACTGTATGTGTTTATATGTGTATTTATATGTGTATTTATGAGTATATACTGTTTGTGTTTATACTGCATGTGTATAAATGTTGGAAAAATGGCTCCTGTGTATATTATTTTATTATTCTGCTTCTTGAATGTAAAGTGCCAGAGACTCAGGTGCCACAATATGCAATATATACATAAGTCTAACAAAGGTCTCAATCCTGATTACCACAGTCTCAGACATCAATACCAAGCCCACACCTCAGGGCAGGTTTTCACAATGTAGGATACAATTATTGGACAAATTATCCCATGAACAGGAGGCTATGAACTGGGGCTGTCCTAGGAAAATTGGGCCAGTTGGCAAGTATATGATCTCATGCTTTCTCTGCCCAAGGATCTTTGTTAATCAACAGCAAGTTGATGTTACAGTGTTAAAAGGATATTAGCCATTTTCCTTTAACAAAAAACAAACTTTGCATTGTTCTCATTGAAAATCTTGAAGTATGTTTTTTTCATCTCCCTGCTATGGGCAATTAGGAGCAGGAATAACTGAGCTCCTGCACTGTTTGGACATTATAGCCAAACTTAGAATCCTCATGGATGCTATGTTATATACATGTATTAGCAAATATGCTTCTAAAGTGTATTTAAGTATGCACCGTGCACCAGCATTTTAAACACAGCACTTGATAGAGAGCCTAAGGTGCTAGTACCATCTGTAATGACTCACTTTGTTAATGGCTGACATGTTACAAACCCCACTGGTGCTCTGAGCAGCTGCTGTATTTAAAACGCTAATGCACTGAGAATATCTAGCTATGCTTCACATGCACGTGCAGAGAAAAATGTTAACACCAAAGCACTGATAACAAAAACGCTTCTAGTACAAGTTAAAATATATATTTATATATTGCAAACATGTTTCTATTCAAATATGTAATTCACGTATGTGCATTTAAAGGGACACTCAAGTCAAAATTGGACTTTCATGATTCAGAAAGAGCAGCAATTTTAAACAACTTTCCAATCTACTTCCATTAACAAAATGTGCACAGTCTTTTTATATTTAAACTTTTTCAGTCACCAGCTCCTAATGAGCATGTGCAAGATTTCACAGAATAAATGTATATGCATTTGTGATTGGCTGATGGCTGTCACATGGTACAAGATGAGTGAAAATAGATATAATTTTGAAATTTGTCAGAAAAAAATCTACTACTCATTTGAAGTTCAGACTAAGGGGGATATCTATCAAGCTGTCAACTGTGTTGCATTCGCCAGCACCAATAAGCTCGCCTAACATCGCGGCTGTGTATCTCAATATGCTCTCCTTATTTATAAACAAACCCGGCAAAAAGACGCGCACCAAGTACGGGGCGATGAGCATCGGACTGTTGTTAACTAGCAGTCATCAATCTCGCGTCTATTTGGCTTTTGCACAACTTTATTTATACCCTGTCACTAAACCCCGCCACTATACTAAAATGTTTAACCCCTATCCCGCCGCTCCTGACCGCACTGCAACCTAAATAAAAGTATTAACCCCAATTCCGCCGCTCCCCGACCCCGCTGCAACCTAATTAAAAGTATTAACCCATAAACCTCTGGCCTCCCACATCACTACCACTAACTAAACCTATTAACCCCTAAACAGTCAGCCCCCCACATTGCCATAAACTAAATTAAGCTATTAACCCCTAAACCTAACAACCCGCTAACTTTAAATTAAAATTACAACATCCCTATCTTCAAATAAATTTAAACTTACCTGTAGAATTAAAATAAACTATTTTAAAATATTAATTAATCTACCCTAACTATTATACTACAAATAAATTAAACTACCAATTAAATTAACTAAATTACATATTGAAAAACCCTAACCCTACTCAAATTATTTAAATATAATATTAAACATTATTGCAAATTACTAAATTACAGAACCCCCCCCACTAAGTTACAAAAAAACCAAAACACTAAATTACGAAAAATAAAAAAACACATTATCAAAAATAAAAAAGAATTACACCTAATCTAATAGCCCTATCAAAATAAAAAAGCCCCCCAAAATAAAAAACCCTAGCCTACAATAAACTACCAATGGCCCTTAAAAGGGCCTTTTGTGGGGCATTGCCCCAAAGAAATCAGCTCTTTTACTTATAAAAAAAAATACAAACACCCCCGGAAAAGTAAAACCCACCACCCAACCAACCAACCGACCCCCCCAAATAAAAAAACCTAAGCTCCCCATTACCCTGAAAAGGGCATTTGTATGGGCGTTGCAATTAAAAGGACATTCAGCTCTTTTACATGCCCAGACCCCAATCTAAAAATAAAACCTACCCAAAAAAGGTGGGTTTTATTTTTAGATTGGGGTCTGGGCATGTAAAAGGGCTAAATGCCCTTTTAAGGGCAATGCCCATACAAATGCCCTTTTCAGGGCAATGGGGAGCTTAGGTTATTTTAGATAGTTTTTTTTTTTTATTTGGGGGGTTGGATGGGTGGTGGGTTTTACTGTTGGGGGGTCCTTGTATTTTTTTACAGGTAAAAGAGCTGATTTCTTTGGGGCAATGCCCCACAAAAGGCCCTTTTAAGGGCCATTGGTAGTTTATTGTAGGCTAGTTTTTTATTTTGGGCGGTATATTTTGATAGGGCTATTAGATTAAGTGTAATTATTTTTTATTTTTGTTAATTTGGTTTTTTATTTTTTGTAATTTAGTGTTTGTTTGTTTTTGTAACTTAGTGGGGGGGTTTCTGTAATTTGTAATAATGTTTAATAGTATATTTAAATAATTAGGTAGAGTAGGGTTTTTTTAATATGTAATTTAGTTAATTTAATTGGTAGTTTAATTTAATTGTAGTATAATAGTTAGGGTAGATTAATTAATATTTTAAAATAGTTTATTTTAATTCTACAGGTAAGTTTAAATTTATTTGAAGATAGGGATGTTGTAATTTTTATTTAAGATTAAGGGGTTGTTAGGTTTAGGGGTTACTAGCTTTATTTAGTTTTTGACGATGTGGAGGGCTGACGGTTTAGGGGTTAATAGGTTTAGTTAGTAGTAGTGATGTGGGAGGCCAAAGGTTTAGGGGTTAATACGTTTATTTAGTGGCGGCGATCGGCGGAATAGGGGTTAATAACTTTATTTAGGTTGCGGCAGGGTTCGGGGAGCGGCTGGATAGGGGTTAATACATTTTATTTGTGTCGGCGATGTCGAGCGGCAGATTAGGGGTGTTTAGACTCAGGGTTTATGTTAGGGAGTTAGGTGTAAACGTTACATGTTTTCAACCATAGAAATCAATGGGATATCTGGCAGCATCGAACATAAGCTTTCGCTGCTTTCAGACTCCCATTGATTTCTATGGTATCCGCGGCCTCCAGGGTGGCGGATTGAAAACCAGGAGCGCTGGGCCGGAATAGCCGCGAGTGTACCTGTTAAAAGTTTAATAACTTTGAAAAAGTGTCAGATAGAGCTGAATGTGTGTTCGGAACATCTGTAATGACGTAAGCATCGATCTGCGTCGGATTGAGACCGGTGGATCGTATGTTACGTCACAAATTTCAACTTTTGCCGGTCTATAAGCTTTGATAACTAGGTCGGATCAACCTCGCAACAACTACGCTGCGGAATTCTGGCGTATTTGCTGTTGACAGTTTGATAGATATCCCCCTATGTACTATTGCATTGTCTTTTTATCATGTGTTTATTCATTATGCAAATCTCCTGTATTTTACTGGTGCTTTAAGCAATTGCTCTGTAGCATGTTTCAGAGTCAGTATGCTAAATCATGCAGGACACACCCAGACTCTGTGGAAGCAGTGGGAAAACAAAATTTTCATAATTACTCTACAAAAAGGGGACTAAATAAATAATGAATGTTCATTTTAAAGACGTTTTTACTACATATTTGTAAGTATTTTATGGGAGATTCAGCGTAAGTTTAGTATGCCTTTTGTTCGGCCACTGTCCCCCAGAGAGGTGAAGAGCATACTGCAGGATCCAGAGCTCAGACCCTGGAACATGCTACAGAGTGACTGTTGATTAATGCAGGAGCAAATTATCTGTCCCTAATTGTCCACAAAAAAGAAGATAAGATACATATACTCAAGGCTTTTCAAGGGGTATGCTTCTGGACTGCAAAACAATGATAACTGCAAACAAAATTAAAAAAAATATATATTTAATGTTTGTGATTTTAATGTCACAGCTAAAACTATGGCAAACGCTTTGTCTGCTCTATCTGGGGAGTACTACAATGTACAGTACTTACATAAGTTCACTGTTCTGGGTGCATATTTATAATCTTTTGATAAAAAAAAACAGTCATTTTTATAAAACTGGTGTTGCTCAGCATTCTCATTTTTATTTGTGGTTTTAATGTCCCTTTAAATTGTATATGGGTGTGATTTACCATTTTTTTTCTTTTGTGATTCAGAGCATGCAATTTTAGGCAACTTTCTAATTTACTCCTATTATCAAATTTTCTTCGTTCTCTTGCTATCTTTATTTGAAAAAGAAGGAATCTAAGATAAGAAGCCAACCAATTTTTGGTTCAGACCATGGATAGCACTTGTTTATTGGTGGGTAAATCTATACACCAATCAGCAAGAACAACCCAAATTGTTCCCCAAAATAGGCCGGCATCTAAACTTACATTCTTGCTGTTCAAATAAAGATACCAAGAGAATGAAGAACATTTGATAATAGGAGTAAATTAGAAAGTTGTTTAAAATTGCATGCTCTATGTAAATCACGAAAGAAAAAAAAATGGGTTTAGTGTCCCTTTAATTATTTACAAAGTACACACTGATTAGTCATTACCACTAGCAATTGTCTGATAAATGAATTAAACAACATAATGGCAACTAATGAAATGAATGTAATTGATACAAGTTTCAGTTTGTACAAGAGGATTGTGCTATATTTATCAGATTGTAAAATCAGAATCCCAGGATTTCCTCTTTGTATATCAAATAATTAGAGTGTAAGCTCTGCAGTTCCCTTATCCTTTATATTACACAGTACAGTATATAGAGCAGGGTGCCCCATTCTGTACATTACTCGCAAAGCTATATATGATGACGTTTTAGACTTTGTATATTGCAGGGCAGGATTACCTCTCTGTTTAAAGTGAATGTTAATTTTAAAGCTAAAGTGCCCAGTTTTTAAAAATTTGATTAAAAACAGGGGCACTTTAATTCATCAAAATTTACATTTCACTCCTGTTGTGAAAAAAAACTTATCCTTTTAATCTTGACAGCAGCTCCAGCTTCCTCTGGTCGTCGCAAGCCATTTCTGATATCAGAAATGATGGTTAGGTCATCCTCCAATCACAGCTTCCCTCCCCCCTGGAAACAGTGTCTGATTCAACGCTGTGATTGGAGGAAGCCGGATTCCTCATTTTAAACCCAGGAAGAGGCTTTGCAACGGGCGGAGGAAGCTGGAGCTGCTGTGAAGATTAAAAGGTAAGTTTTTTTTTTTTACAACACAAGTGAAATGTAAATTTTGATGAATTAAAGTGCCACTGTTTTTAATCGAAGTTTTAAAAACCGGGCACTTTAGCATCAAAATTGACATTCACTTTAAAGTGACATAAAACTAAATTTTTATTATTTTTGTTTTTATGATTCAGGCAGAACATTGAATTTTAAACACCTCTAATTTACTTTGTTTTCTTTGTATCCGTTGTTGAAAAGCATATGTAGGGAGGCCCAGGAGCAGCAATACACTACTGGAGCTAGCTACTGATTGGTGGCTGCACATCTTTGCCTTTTGTCAATCAATGTGCTCAACTAGCTCTTAGAAGTGCATTGCTGCTTCTTTAACAAAGGATACCAAGAGAATTAAGCACATTTGATAATAGAAGTAAATTGGAAACTTGTTTAAAACTCTATGTTCTATCTGAATCATGAAAGAATATTTTTGGGTTTCATGTCCCTTTAAGTAAACTGTGCAGGATCTGAGGGTCAAACACACCTTAACCGCCATAACAATATTGTAATGTATATTCAGTATTTAGTTTGCCTGCTTTTCTGGTAATTGTATCTCTAAAATATGTGGGGAGGGGTTTCTCCTAATGTCCTATAAAAGACTATGGTGGTTTATACAGGATTGGAGCAGTGACTCTGCAACATGCTACACATGGTTTGTTTGATCGGTGCAGGACCTAATTTATATCTGTTCCTAATTGGCCACAACAGAGGAGATCAGCTAAACAAATGAAAAAAAGCCTTTAAAGGGGTATAACTCTGAGCAGCAAAAAAGCTTAAAAAAAATCAATTTCCCTTTACATTGTATGGGGGTTTAGTACATATTGTATGTGAGGCATGTGTAACTGGCTGCTAATCCATTCTGTCAGGAATGTCACACAAATTAGTTATTGTTTTCATTATCAGATGAAAGTCATTGTCACATGTTACAACTACAAGTATCACTTAACACTGTAGAATTCTCCATTGTGTAAGTACAGGGTTTTCCTTGTTGTATATCAGTCTGTAATCTCTTTACATCAGGATTCACAGCTCTTTATATGAGTGTAAGCTCTGCAGGACAGTATTACCCCTCTATATATGAGTGTAAGCTCTGCAGGAAAGTATTACCCCTATATACAGTATATGAGTTTAAGCTCTGCAGGACAGTATTGGCCCTCTATATATGAGTGTAACCTCTGCAGTACAATATTACCCCTCTATATATGAATGTAAGCTCTGCAGGACAGTATTACCCCTCTATATATGATTAATGTAAGCTCTGCAGAACAGTATTACCCCTCTATATATAAATGTAAGCTCTGCAGGACGGTATTACCCCTCTATATGAATGTAAGCTCTGCAGGACGGTATTACCCCTCTATATATGAATGTAAGCTCTGCAGGATGGTATTACCCCTCTATATATGAATGTAAGCT